>NC_134489.1:99094343-99241802 GCF_040206685.1 Ascaphus truei
AAGTGTTAGGTTAACCCCAGGGGTAGGCAACTCCAGTCAGCACTGGCCACCAACAGGTCAGGTTTTCAGGATATCCCTGCTTCAGCACAGGTCGCTCAATCAGTGGCTGTCGTTGACTGAGCCGTCTGTGATGAAGCGGGGATATCCTGAAAACCAGACCTGTTGGTGGCCAGTGAGGACTACCCCATGGGTTAAAGTATGCGGGACCAAAGTGAGTACATGTGGTAATACAATAGAAGTATAAGAAAGGTAATACTTTTAAGGAGTTGGACTTGGGCCCCATATGGGACATGTATAATATTTCCTTGTAGGCCGGGGTGTAATAGAATCCGGTTTTCTACTATTTACCTTTAGTCTCCAGTGCTGGCTACAGATAACTGTCGCACAAATATACCCGTGGTTAACTTTAAGCGTGTCTGCTTGTCATTTTGTATGCAGCATGACTTCATAACGGCGTATGGGGATTCTTTGTATGTCAATTATACTTTAAGTTGTGACACTGGCACACAGTGTATCAAAATTGTAATCCTTTAAACAGACAATCCCTCCGAGGACCAAAGTGAACTAATGCCACTGACCTGTTTAAAGGGTTACATTTGGGTGACTGGCACTTTTTTTTTATCCACATCCGACGCCTATAAGTATTTTAAAATGTGTTTACTCGTTGGGAGCGGTTTGCTTTCCTCTGGCTGCTCCACTGTGTGATGTCACTGGTGATGTCACACAGTGCTTATCGGAGTCCCCCTCCTCTACCTCTTCTTATCTGTATTGGGTCTCTGATAAGGAGCGCGTCGGATCAGGGTAAAGAAACACTTGATCGACAAACACCGTTCCCTTTTAGAGGCTCCTGAGAAATTCAACTTTGTAACTCATTTCCCAAAAGAGAAAGCAGCCAAACCTTGGCTATTAGCCTTGTTAGATTTGTTTAAGGAAGCCAGCTGGACTGTTAAAAGTGTGTTTTTGGTCCGCCAATGTGGGCTTGCCGCTTTTAAATGATCTATGCTGTATATCCCCTTTACCCGGCTAACGACTCCAAATGGTTGACAGGGAGGCTTGTGTATCTCCGTGCTCCATGATGCTGGCCCTGGTATACATCGAGAGACTTCGTCACAGAGACACCGAGTATTTGCAGCAAATGTCTTCCTCTGATCTCTTCCTCATATCCATGGTGAGTGGCAGGGATCATATCATCCAGCAAGGACAGGTTAAAGCAGGTGATGTCCAACTCCGTCCTCAAGGGCCACCAACCAGCCAGGTTTTATGGATATCCCTGCTTCAGCACAGGTGGCTGTCTTTGACTGCACCACCTGTGCTGAAGCAGGGATATCCATAAAACCTGGCCCTTGAGGACAGAGTTTGACACACTTGGGTTAAAGTGACCTTGTGCGTCTGTCACATGGTTGCTAATTATTCCCCAATGGGTTTATCCGCCTGTATGAGTTCGGACGATGAGCTTGTGTTGCTAAAGGTATTGTTTTGAAAACCGGCTTTTCCAGTCTTCAGATTAATTCCGGAAGTGTCTTTCATACTTGGTAAGACACTTAGCAGGTGACACGAAGGCTTTTCCTTGGGCCAGCTGTGTCATTGAAAAAAAGTGTGCGTGAGAATTAGGGTTTTTTGAACAACAGAGAGTGTCACTTCCCTTTTTCTGTTGTGAAGTGTTGAATAACTAAATATTTTAGTGAAAAAATAACCTAACTGTTGGGTGACTGAGACATTTTAAAATGTTTTTAAATAACTATTTTGTATTCATTTTGTGGCAGTGGATTACTTGACAGTGACACATTATTGCATGCTGTAACCACAACCGTCTCTTCTCTGTCTCTTCTCTGTCTCTTCTCTGTCTCTTCTCTGTCTCTTCTCTGTCTCTTCTCTGTCTCTTCTCTGTCTCTTCTCTGTCTCTTCTCTGTCTCTTCTCTGTCTCTTCTCTGTCTCTAATTACACAAATCCACCACCCTTTTGGTGAAGATGGACCCCCTCACATCCTCCCCCCCCCCCCTTTAGCCGACGCTCCGTCCCGCTTCAGAGCATGATCACTTGTTCTAGTACAGGGGTGGCCAACGCCAGTCCTCAAGGGCCACCAACAGGTCAGGTTTTAAGGATATCCCTGCTTCAGCACAGGTGGCTCAATCAGTGGCTGTCTTTGACTGAGCCTCCTGTGCTGAAGCAGGGATAGCCTGAAAACCTGACCTGTTGGTGGCCCTTGAGGACTGGAGTTGGAAACCCCTGCTCTAGCACTTCTCTGTCTCTGAAATATGCTTCTCTCTTGTACTTTGGTGACGCCCGTTATGTATTTGACAGTTTGAATCATATCTCCCCCCTCCCCTCTCCCCATCTCCCTCCTCTCCTCCCAGCTGTACACGTTAAGATTTGTAAAAAATCTTTCCTGAGGATTTGATTTAGACCAGGGGTGCTTGACTCCAGTCCTCCAGCCCCCCCCAAACAGGTTAGGTTTTAAGGCTAGTTAAGCCCCCCTACTGTAGAACATGCAACGTTTTATGAGCCCTTCTTTGCACAATCTGTTTACATTCTCCTGAAGATCTGGGTTATGCTGCTGCCAGTCAGGGACCTGGCGCTTGTGCCCGGCGCCCTGCTCGGCCAGGCGATTTGTGGCGGCTAGGCGCGCGCTCCGCCTGGGGGCGCGGCCACGACATCAGGGAGCTGGTTCGCCCTCATTGGACCGCTCGCCTGACGCGCTTGCGAGCGGCAAATTCAAATTTGCTCACGCTGGCGGCACACATTGCCGCAATGTTTCATCGCGGCCAGCGGGAGCGCGGCCGCTCAGCGCCACCCTGGATTGGGCCTTATGGTATAGTGTAAAGTGACATCACTACCTCTCAGCTGCAAATACCTCTCCCTATACACTCTAGGTTTCTGCTGGCTTTCGCTGTGTCTGTCTGTCTGTCTCCGCCTGCCTGCAGAGGAGGTGTAATATGTCTGCACTTAGCTTCCAGCTGATCCGCATCTAATCTCTTCACAGATGGTGGCCAGCAAGTACCTGTATGATGAAGGTGAGGAAGAGGAGGTATTTAATGACGAATGGGGTGCAGCTGGGAAACTGGACGTCCAAACGGTCAATGCTTTGGAGATGAACTTCCTCCGAGCTATCGTAAGACCCTGGTTCACACGTTCTCTGTATACACTTAATATTACGTTCATTTAAGCGGCAAAATAATCATTGGGCATTTTATCATATTTGTTACGTGCACTTCTCAAACTGCCCTTATCTGTCCCGTGAAAGGGTTAATGCTCTGGCAGGTATCTGGTCTTCACCCATTGTCACCTGCCTCCTGATTTCATTTGTCCCATGTCTCAATGTGATTTGCCCATTATCCTTTTAAAGCAGCAATCCCTTCTAACGACCCCCCTCTTTTATTTCATGATGGGAACGAGGGGGTCCCCAGAGCTGAGCTATTTTCGGCTCCAGGCCCCCCTGATTCCTGGGATACCTCACGGTGAAGGTACTGGCGTTACTTTCTGGGTTTAAATCCCTCGCTTACCTTTATCTGGAAGTATCTCGGGAACTGAGAGGTCCCTGGAACTGAAAATAGAAAGGAAGAGAAATATTCTGTTCACGTTCACAGTATTACGGGGTCCAATGGTAACCTAACTCCTGCTTTTCCTTCTCCCGCGTAGGATTGGAGTTTGTACACACACCCCAGGGAGTTCTTTGAAGTTCTGAGCTGGCTGGAGGGACGGTGAGTGTAGGAGACAGTGGTGACATCACCCAGGCCAGGGCGCACACGGTGACATTCCTCACCCCCTCTCCCCCCCCCCCCCCCCCCACCGGGCGCACACAGTGACATTCCCATCTCTCCTCTCCCCCCCCCCCCCCCCCGGGCACACACTGTGACATTCCACCCCTTGGGCGCTCGCGGTGACAGATCCTGGAAGCTTGTACGTTTGACAAATTGAAAGAGGAATTAGAAGGATCCTTAATAGTAATCGCCTCCAGTTTGTTTTCCACTCATTTTGAACTGTCTGTCGTGCAGACCCCCGGACAGATGCCCTCTTAGTTGTAGCTCTGAGTTGGGGGAGGTTCTGTGTTTGGGTAGGTTAAGCTTGCTGTCTTTAGCAGTACTTGAATCTAGTGTTCAGTGAAACTGTTATAGGAGAAACTTGGCAACTGCAGGTTTTTCTTGTACTCCTTCAGCCAAAAGGTGAGCCCTGTGTAATCCCGGCTTCCTATTAAGCGAGATTCCCAGCGTTTCCTGTCTGTAAGGAATCATGTCTCTGTCTCTCCCCCCCCCACCCCCTGCACAGAGTGGCTGAGAAGCAGGGCATGAAGCGTGGCTGGTTCACCTACACAGACCTGTGTGTGCTGCTGGAGCAGGGCCTGTGGCAGAAAGTCTTCAGTGACTTCTGTCAGCACGTAACCAAGGTGAGTGCTTACTCCCACCTAGGGGCATCCCAAGTAAGGGTTCTATGCCTTTCAGGATATACCTGCTTCAGCACAGGCTCAGTCAAAGAATGAAGGCAGTGGGAAAAGAAAACCACAAGCTTTCATTAAAAGGTTTAATCAGACAGGATGTAGTACTATACTCCGAACACACTGAGCGACCAAAAGGTGCTTCGCCAGAGAACCAGTGAACATGTCTTCTTTATGGTTCTAGATCAGTGGTGCTCAACTCCAGTCCTCAAGCCACCCCTCCCCCCGAGAGGTCAGGTTTTATAGATATCCCAGCTTCAGCACAGGTGGCTCAGTCTTCGAAGAAGTGGAAGGTCAACATTGAGGCTTACCCCCCCTCCCCCCCACCCCCAGACATGTCAGTTTTTAAGGATATACCTGCTACAGCACAGGTGGCTCAATCCAAGACTGAGCCACTGATTGTGCCACCAGTGCTGAAGCAGGGATATCCTGCAAACCTGACCTGCTTGAGCACTGGAGTTGCGCACCCCTGGGTTATACCCTTTACTAGCACTCTAGTCTCTGTGGTATGAATGCCTTTGAAGTGGCCGTCGGTTCTGCAACGTTTTCTCTCTCTCCTCCCCAGCTGGCTTGCATCCTGGGCCTGATGTACTTGACGGGAGTTGCCACCTTGTTTGCCTCCGTGGCTGTGTTCCAGAAGGCTACCTGGGAGGTGAATGGTACAGCGCTGCTTCGTTCAGCTTTAGAGCCGATTCCAGACGGAGGATCCCATGTTCCACTCCTCATCCCAGCACCTATTCCATCCGAGGAGATCCTTAGCCCTCTCGCTGCAGTACCCCCGTGCTCTCTAGAAGATGAATCTCTGGAGAGAAGGTCTGGTGTCACTGCCACCGCACTGTACCTCTGGGGCTCTGTGCTGACGGCACTTACTTATGGTGAAACGGGTGTCACCGAAGAAGAGGAATCCCGCCCCCCCGACCTGCCCTGCGCTTATTGCTCCAAATCTAGATCGCAAACCTGGCCTCGAACCGGCAGTCAACAGAACCACACTCACCAAAGATTCTTTTGTGCCTTCCCGGGACTGGCTCACTATGGCTCCTCCGCTGCAGTTCTTTGTCACAGTTGCCCAGCGGCATGCACCCTCAGACACCGGGACCCCGTCCTCCCACCCAGCTCCTTGCCTGAGATTGACTTGTCCGACGCTCTGGAGCTGAAGCGGTACTCTCTCTGTGCAGCCACTGATATTGCCCGGCTAAAAACATTTATTGTTCCAGGGTAGCCAGTAGGAGGCACACAGGCACCTCCTGGCAGAAATGAGACACACACGTCAAGCCTTTGCACATCACGGGAGGTCCAGGGGTGTGTTCTTTAGCCAGGAGACAGGCTCTGCAAATTAAAATGTTTTAGATCTTATGTTCCTGTTCTTTCTGTTACTCCACATTAGTAACCCTTGCCAGAAGTACATTTTAATGGTGTGTACTCGCCACATTAACCACCGCCCTGTTGGTAAGGCAGTCAGTGAAAAGCCTTTGACAAGCATCCATAAGACATTAGTAAAAGTGTTTAATAGACGAACGTATTGAGCCAGACCAGGTTGATCAACATCAGTAGACCCTGCCGAGTGTTTGAGCATTCTGCATTCACATTAAATGATTAATCAAGCTTGAGGACTTCCTGCAAATTGTTCTGCAACGTGTATGACCGATTTTAACTTTGGCCCTAATATTGGGAAAAAATGTTGCAGAAGTACCCAAATGCCCCCTCTCGTTCCCCCCACTTACAGCTTTTCCAAAAACTATGCCCCGGAGATCTTGTCACAGGCTTTTATATTGGGGGATTTATGCATGTTCAGTAGTCCTATAAATCAGTGGGGCTCAACTCCAGTCCTCAAGACCCCCCCCACCCCCTCCAACAGGACAGGCTTTAAGGATATCCCAGCTTCAGCACAAGTGACTGAGCCACTGATTGAGCCACCTGTGCTGAAGCTGGGATATCCTTAAAACCTGACCTGTTGAGGGGGAGGGGGGCATGACAACTGGAGTTGAGCTCCCTTACTATAAATGCTGTTTCCATGGACGTTGCCACACATCCCTGCTTGCACTCACATGAGGTTGTTTTGCAAGTGTAGAATTGTTATCGTTGAGTTTTTGCAGCGTGTTTTATATCTTAACTGTTGGTGTTTTAGACACAATGTGACAGAGCCACGGATGTCGGACTGAAGCGGGTGTTCTTCCTTGTTCACATGGTTCCTCAATCCTTCCGCAGCGGCCCCTACCCGCTGCTGCCACAGAGTGAATGGGTTTAACGATTCCTCATCCCTTTCTCACAAAACCAGTGAAACAGCCCCAGAGTGGCTCATCTTCCTATTAATCTTTAGGGTCTGATGCACGGGGGGCCAACTCCCAGTCCTCAAGGGCCACCAACAGGTCAGGTTTGCAGGATAACCCTGCTTCAGCACAGGTGGCTCAGTCGCAGACTGCTGCTTACGGGGCCCTTTGCTTCAGGGGTGCTCAGAGGCTGTTTTGCGAGTTTATTGTTTTTGCAGATTGTGCAGAAAGTTTCTACAATTTTCCAACGTCCCTCATGATCTAAATTCGCCAGAATATCATGATTATTATGGCGTACCATTTGTCGCTTGCCTGGCCGCAGCCTTAAACACGTTGTTTGTGACCCTTAAAGCGCCGTTTGTTCCCGCTGTCTGGTATCGGTCAAGTGATGGTTTAACACCGTGTTGAACACCTTGCCTGTTGGGAAGGCAGTGAGACCGATCTCAAGGGGCAAAGAAGTGATTGCTAAATATGTAAGATATGGCTTGCAGTGGACGTTTGTAGGGGGAAGTGCGTTTAACCATTTTACTGCCAGAAAGGCCTGTAATGCATTCCATTCTACAAGTCTTTCTGGCAAGCAAGTGGTTAAATGATGGGAATTAGTTTGGTACGGTGATTGGAATTGTTTATGTATAGGACTGGAGGCTTCTGGGCTGACTTAGCATAATATGGGGGATCAATAGGCATGATATAAATCTATATATTTTTTAAAGATGAGGTTCACTTAGTTTGGGGCGGGGATTCTGTCCGGTGATGTTACCACTTGACATGAAGGTGGAGGGTCTGGATGACCAAATACTACTGGTTTATTATCAACCTCTTAGCAGTTTTATACAAATGTCTCCAGGTTTCTATTTTCACTATAAGAAAAACACAAGGTATATTTTACGTTTGTGCATGCGTTTTACTGCGCAGCAGTTGGAAAGCTTAATGCAGAGTTAGACTAGTACTTTTTTTGTGTCCGTTTACCAGCAACTAAACCAGATAAAATGCATAAGTTCACGCAGCGAGATTAGCAGGAGGTGATGTCAAACTATAGATTGTATAGGACCTGCACCCTTTTATTTAAAACCTTTCCAGTATTCTATAGAATGTAAGACAAGTTAGCAGTGTGCTGATGGAGAGAGCTCAGGTATACAGCTTGTGATCAGCAGATACACAATGCATTCTTGTTCTAGCTTTTAATTATATCTTTCAGCAGCTCCCGTGAAAGGGACTTTGTGGTACTTTTTATATTATTTCTGAGCACTAGTTTGGTGGGAGCTAACTCTGAAAGGCCTCAATGTTTGGATTTGCTTTCTTTCAGAGAAAAACCCTGGTTGTGTGCCATGTTACTATTTTATAAAGAAACGTGTAATTTAACCATTATTTTTTCAAAACACAGGGTGTTGTAGGATATATTTATGGGTACTCTGAAATATACAATTGATCTTTATATGCCTTTCTAGCATTAACAGATTACAATTGCCAGTGGGATACATTGCTGAGCACTTGGGAGTTATTCTGCTTCTGGATTTTGTTTCCTTTGTAATTATTCTTCTGTTTTTTTTTTTTTCTCCGCACTTTTGTAGGAAACATGAAATCTCCATGTATTGCAATAAAAGCAGCATTTCTGTTCACTGCAGTATTGGTGTTTTAATTTCCTTCCAGGGACACCTTCACCCGATGGCAGAAGAAGATGCTGATCTCCCCTCCTGCGCTCGCTCCTCTGAACGCCTCTGGAGGAAATCTCACACCCGCAGACTTCCTTCGCTATAAATGTATCTTATCCTGTTTCAATTCTGCCCTCTCCCAGGCTAAACAAACCCCATCTTCCTCACTAATCAACACTAAAGTCTAAGGCTGCGCTTATAGTGTACCGCGACATCGCGCCAAAACAAATTGACTCCGTCGCAAGCGCTTATAGTAAGCGCGACGGAGCGATGTCGCGTCTAAAAATTTGGAAGCTGGGTAAATTTGATTTTTTTTTTTTAGAGAGACAGTCGCAACATGTGACTGTCTCTAAACCAATCAAATTGTGCGGCCCGCTCCCTTTAGTGACGTCAGTAGCGACTCGCTAAAAAACAAATGATAACTTTCGCTGGTGGCGACGGGTGACGTCATCGGTTGCAGTCGCCAGCACTATAAGCGCGGCCTAACCCGCGCGGCCTTTCCTCTGCCTTCGACGCTCTACTCAGATTACCCTCTGTTACCTGTGTTTCTTCACTTCACCTCAGGAATTTGCGGACAAAGGTGGATTACATTCGGCAAGACATCCCCTCTATCCCCATATTGTGCACCTCTTCCTAACTCTCCTCCGGCCTTCCTCTACACCCTATCCTCTGTCACAGAGGGTGTGTCCCTGCAGATCTCTCTCTCCCACCTGCCCTCAACCCCATTCCCTCCCATCTTCTCAAACCTCTTGCTCCTCCTATAATCCCTGCACTCACATATTTTCAACTCCTCCCTTCACTCTAGCACCTTCCCCATCTCCTTTAGGCTGCGTCCATAGATGGACCAGCCGTGCTGAGGCGTGCGGACGCTCCGCGCTGAGCCCCTGCATCCTCGATGAGGATGCCTTGAGAGGGGGCTCGCGCGAGCGTCCGCAGGCGTGCTCAGGCTTTGGAGTTTTCAGCCGAGCGCCAAGCTGTTTTTCAGCGCGCTGTCGGCTGAAAACCTCCAATCACTGCACAGCAGCGTCAACGTCACGGCGCCGTGACATTGACGTCAGTGCGTCGCGGGCGATTGGCCCAGTGACGTCACTGCCCCGCCTCCACCCACCTCCCCCCGGCTCCCTTCGCGCACGCTGGCTCGCCTGCAAGTCCGTGCAATCGTGCTGACTGAAGCAGGCGAGCCTCAGCGTTAGCGCGCCTCCGCTCTCCCCACACCTCTATGGCCCGGGCCTTAGACACGCAACATTTTATACCCTTACTCAGTCGGCGTGAATCTAATTATCGCCCTGTCTCCTGCCTGCCTTTTGCCTGTAAACTTGATCACCTTGCGTTATCTGGCTTGCTCCATTTTCTCTCCTATTCCCTACGATCTGGCTCGTGCACTGCTCACCTCCAACCGCCCTAACCAAACAAAGGGCCCAAGACAAAGGTCATTACACGCTGCTCGCATTACTCACCCTCCTTGCAGCATTTGATACTGTGGAGCAGGGCCGCGCAATCTATTTCCCCTGCCGGCTCTCGCACCCCCTCCCCACCCTCCTTACCTTGGCTGCGGTGTTCTGACATCACGTTGCCATGGCGACGCATCTCCAGAAGCTTTACAGAGGCCTTCGCCACTTTCCCGGCATTTAATTTACATGCCGTCGGGAAGCGCGCGGGGCCTCTGTAACCGCCGTGCCCCCTGCAGAGAATCTCACGCCCCCCTGCTGTGGACCACCCTCTTCTGTCCTTTCTCTAATATTTTTGGTATCCGTCACAGAGCTCTATCCTGGATTTCCACTTACCTCTCCCATCGTATTGTCAGTGTTGTGTTTGCCAACACCTCATCCTATGTCGATCTCTCCGTGGACGTACCCCAGGGGTCTGTCCTGGGACCTCTTCTCTCTTTACACACTCTAGGTCAGGGGGACGCAAACTTTTTTCCCTGCGCCCCCCTGCTGGCTGTCCCCTCACTCCCGCGCCCCCCCCCCCTACCCCAACTTACCCGCGCTCCGGCGTAATGACGTCACGTTGCCATAGCAACGTGACGTCACATGACCCCGCAGCGTCATTTTGGCGACGCAGGGAGGAAGCCGCCGGAGCCACGGTAAGTTAGGTTTACAGAGGCCCTGCAGCTCCCCCGGCACTTAATTTAAGTGCCTTCGGGAAGCGCGTGGGGCCTCAGTAAACCCCGCACCCGCCCCCCCGTCAGGGGGGTCGCACCCCCCAGTTTGCGCAGCGCTGCTCTAGGTGACCTTTATTACATCTATTGTATTCAAATATCACTTCTATGCTGATGAGACACATTTACTTTTCCACCCCTGCTGTACAGACCAAAGTCTCTGAATGTTTTTCCACTATACCATCCTGGATGGCCCTCTGCTGACTCAAACGTAACATGTCGAAGGCTGAGCTCCTCATACTTCCTCCCAAACCTGGCCCTATTGTCCCCTTCTCCATTAATGTTGGTAGCACGATCACACACACAGTATCACAAGCCTAGGGGTCACATTTGAATCCTTGCTCACATTCTCCTCTCATTAATGTTTTTCCTACGTAATATTGCAAAGATACACCCTTTCCTCTGTTTCCCTACTGCTAAAAGTCTAATGCAGGCCCCCCTCCTCTCCCGTCTTGGCTATTGTAACCTTCTAAAGCCCGGCCTTCCTACCTCCCCAAAACTATCTGAAACGCTGCTGCTTGAAACACTTTACTCTCTTAAATCTGTCTCCGTGTCTCTCCTGCTGAAATACTGTATTCTTTAAACAATTCTCTCTTTTAAGGCTATACACTCCTCTGCCCCTCCTTACATCTCAGCCCTAATTTTTACGTTGCAAATTGGATATTCAGAGTGGCACAAGATTAAGTGGTAGCTTGAAGGTTATGTGATGAGATCATCAGTGATGTGTATCCGAACATAGACAAAAACCTGCTCCTTGGGCAATGGAGCCATCATGCAAAATAGGGTTATGTTAAGTGTCCAAATGTATAGCCAACAGACACAGGAGGTGCCGAGTCTGTCCCAGCTCACTCAGTATTTTTCTACATGGTTGGCATTATCATTCTGTGTCCCCTGTACATCACCCCACAACCTAATAGTGTTAGCAGGTGACTGACTGCTCTATTCATTTGTACTTTATTTTAGCTAGAATATTGAGCCCTGGAGTATCTCCAGGTATACATGAGTAGCATTTGAGTGACAGTACTGCTCCCCTGCCCTGGTCCCCATACTTTAGTATAATAACTTTTATTTCAGAAAGCGCTTGTCTCCCAATTCGACTCGGTCACCATTGCAGTATAGCGCGCAGTACACCGCACACAGGATATCTACAGACACAGTCCCTGCACAGATGAGCTGACCATCTGTTTCTGGTGCCTGAGGCACAGGGAGATAAAGTGACTTGCCCAAGGTCACAAGGAGCCGACACCGGGAATTGAACCAAGTTCCCCTGATTCACACGGCTATTGTATGTAGAGTTCAGGTGTTTATGCTTGTGACCTTGGTTATGTACACGTTCTTGTTTTTACATATTCCTAGAGATTTATGTACACGCCTGTCTCTGTACAGGAGCACGGATTTCAGTGACTGCACAAGAGGGTTGTTTATTAGGGTTTCTTAGCAGCGGTGAGCAGCTCCTGTCCCAGGTGCACCCTTTTTTGTGAATGGATCTGATACCTGCACTGTTTGTTTTGTGACAGGCTCCAGAGTCAAAATGTTGATGTTGAAATAAATGTGATGTTTTGTGTCCAAAGCCTGGTGTGCCCACTTCCTATTACCCTTGTATACTTACCTTTGCTGCAGTCTGCACCAGGCAGTTCATTTACCTTTAGTGGAGTGCCACTACTACCTGTCTATCTATCTCTAGTGAGCACAGTCACATGTCTCAGACAGGTTTGCAACCCTGCTTTTCACCATTATCACCTAGCATACAGTGCTTCCACTGCAGCAAGGGATTCTGGGAAATGACATGCAAATGAGCAAATATATATTAATAATACATTTTTTTTAAATCGGGGCACACAATAACCGTTATAATCCAAAAGATTGGAGCAGGTGCTTCTGCTAACGTATTAAACTGTGTTATGTGAAAGGGGGGGAAAGCCAGAACACCAAATGGTACAATGAATGTGTCTTTATTAGCTCAACGTTTCAGCTTCCCATTGGAGCCTTTTTCAAGAGCTCTTGACAAAGCAACACATCTAGGTTGCGAAATGTGTTGGAGGGAGAATCTGAGGAGTTTTGTCCCTGTTGACGACCCATACTTACACTCGAGCGCTTAGGAGTGATGTCACCACAGCTGCAGTGCGGGAGTCCTACCAGCCGGCGCAACGGGACCACCGTTACTTTACCCGCACAAACTTTTAAGCCTTTTTAATCTTTGTATATTACGTGTACATTTCAAATACAGTAGTTTGTTATACTTCAAATAAATGTTTAATAATGTACACCATGTGGGTTGTGCTTGCTTGCGCTTCTGCATCCCAGAGAGAGATATATCTCAAGTTTTAACATCAGGACTCCCCTCACATGTCTAAGTGTGTTTGTCGTGTACGTTTATTATTGTATGCCCATGTGGGTGATACTCAATGGGGAAGACGGAACAAACGTTCCAGGAAAGAATGGCATAGCATCGCTCAGCCATACGCGTAGCGTTGAAGGATCGTAATCGCGACCAACTGACTTTCCTCATTCTTTCTGGCTGCTGCACACCAACTGACCTCATTGCGCCGTGTGATAATCCAATTGTGGCCAACTCCAGTCCTCAAGGGCTACCAACAGGTCCGGTATTAATGGTATCTCTGCTTCAGCACAGGTGTCTCAATTAGTGGCTCAGTCTTGGACTGCGCCACTGATTGAGACACCTGTGCTGAAGCAGGGTTATCCTTAAAACCTGACCTGTTGGTGTTTCTTGAGGACTGGAGTTGGCCACCCCTGTGATAATCGATCAAGGAAATCTGCCATGAAGGGGCGGCAACAGATCAAACATACTATGAAGACCTTGGATTCTGTTTTACCCAATGGCCTCAACAAGCGTCTACAATTGGGATACTTCATTGATATATAATGGCAGTATCTACACCACTATTGCTGCAAACTGCATACGAGGATGATTAATGCATACAGCTGTCACTTCACTACATTCCCCTCATTGGAGTTGTATGCCATGATTTATCTGAATAACACGTGAATAATAAAGGGAAAAATGTGCGCGTGTTTGAACACTCGTGTGCACATTCTGACAATGATTTGACGATAATAGATTGCTCATGTGAATGACATCTCGGTATTATTACCTGTTATCTGACCGGAGCCTATAATTGGAACGATGATGAATGAGCTTCTGATTAAGTCTCCACTCCATGTTGTTGGATCTTCCTACAGGAAATCACTCTGGACACTTCACTAGGAATATATGTATTGTAGGAGTGTCAGGTGTGCGTTATGACACTTATCTTTCTGTGCTGTATTGATACGATTGTTGTGACCATTCCTCTATACCAGGGGTGGGCAACTCCAGTCCTCAAGGGCCACCAACAGGTTAGGTTTTCAGGATACCCCTGCTTCAGCACAGGTGGTTTAAAGAGCCTGATCTATGGCTTCACCTGAGTAAGGGCAAAATATGATTCGATAAAATCTATATACTTTGTTTATAGCAAATTGATAGTAATAATAATAAAATTGCTGTATAGTTACTATTATAGTGATTCAAGCTATTGTGACACATTGTACTTTTCCTACGAACGTGACTGTTATTAGAGCTTTTATTATGTATTCAGTAACATGATGCTAGTTACAGTATATACAGGTGCACATTTTTTATGTGTATATATTCTTTAGCTACTCATTACACAATATTTCGTGTTTGGATATGCCCTGTATGTATATGATTATATTTCGCTCTTAGATGATCTTACTCCCTCTGAGTTTCATTTTGTTTCACCTAATCATATCGTGTTTGCTCTGATTACAATAGGTCACTTATGATCTTGGATTTTATTTCCTGTTGACCTTTGGTTGCGACACTATTTTGCAGAAGCTCACATTTCTGTGCGTTTTTGTTAAATTTGGGGCACATTTAAGTTTGCACTGTGTGTGTTACAAACGTTATGTCCACTGGGAAAAGATACTTGTCCGGTGGACACAAAGTGTGGCCGTGGGGGTCAGCTTTGCCTCCAGCGGCCAAAAGAAACCCATGCAGACAGGTTTAGGCAGCGCTTATAGTGCCGGCGACAGCGACGCGACGGTGACATCACGCTGCGGTCGCTAGAAAAATCAAATTGACTTCCAGCAATCGCTACCAAGCCGTCCCTCCGGCGTGCTGTCACGTCGCTTCCACTATGCCGCGACGTCGCGTCACTGGCACTATCAGCGCAGCCTTATTGTGTGCTGCCATATTTGTAGTTCTGTCAGTCAAATCAAGCACAAAAATGTATAAATATCCCAAATGTTGAGGGGGACAACACAAGGCCCCTCAATTCAGTTAAGACTAAAAACCAGGTAGGAAAAAAAAATAATTAAAATAAAGGACAGGATTCCTTGCTTAGGAAGGCAATAAATTCCGCTCGCTTTCAGAGTATATGTAGGAACCAAATCCAACAATCGGTGCTCAATAAAACAGGGGAGCATAGGTAGCAATTAAATCTTTTGTCAGATTTTAGATGAACCTTGGATAAAATATTGTGAGACCCAGGACCTGATGCATAATGACTCCTGTAGGGTATGAAATGTGTAACAGACCATATAGCGGTCTCAGACTACTGTCTGATGGATAATAAGTCCTGTGCATATATACCGCTAGGATAGCCACCCTGGAGTAGCATCTATAAAAAGGTCTCAGTATCCCAAAGCACGAGTAGAGAAAGACGAGTACTCACATGTATTGTAGTCCATCTGTTGCGTGCATCACGCGAATCAATAGCAGAGCAAGATGTCCGTGAAGAACGTGAGTGGAGCACAGCTATGAAAAAGCAGGGGGCTACACACCAGCAAAATTGTAGTAAAAGTACCTTTAATCCATGGTACACGTGGTGACGCGCAGTAAAACCACTCTAAGGCCTCGTCCATGGTTCCGGCGGGCATGCTGAGTGCTTTCCCTGGCCTTAGACAGCGCGCCGTCAGGGGGCGGGCCAGTGACGTCACGGAGCTGGTTCGCCCTCATTGGGCGAACCGCTCACGTGACCGGCCCTGCGCTACGGCGAGCGCTGAAATGTAAAATTCTGGTAAGACCTACGCTTCCGCGCGCTTGCGGAAGCGTAGGCGAGCCCCTACTAAAGCCGCTCTAATTGCGGCTGTATGGGCTCAGTGCTGAGCGGGAGCGCGCCTCAGCGCGCCTCCGCCATCAAGCAGCAACCATGGACGAGGCCTTACGCGTTTCAGGCAAAAGCCCTTTATCAAAGAATATATTCGCGTCTCTTAACTCTCCTGCTATTAGAACTATTAGACCCCTTAGAGTTAGAATAGGAGAACATCTCAGGAGCATTAGAAACAGGGATGAGAGATTTCCTGTGGCACGTCATTTTATCAATTGTCCACTAGGCTCTATCAGCACTTTTTCTTTTATTGCGATAGAACAGATACAGACTAAAGTTAGGGGAGGTGATAGAGAGGCTCACCTTAATTTTAGGGAGATGCATTGGATGTATGCCCTTGGGACTTTATCACCCAAGGGCATGAACGTAGATTGGGAATTGAAACATTTTTTTTACATAAATCCCATCCACTTCAATGCATCTATTTCTACAATTTATCCCCTTTTGGGAGATTAGGGATCAGAGACGGTCATTTTAAAAAACAATACATTTTTAAAACAATATATTATGATGAGATATCTAAGTGGCTAAAAAATACCCTATAGCTCAGCGCTGTGACCATTAAATGTGCTAAATAACAATTCTAATAAAAATAAGTGTGATGACAAATACCAAAAACTCTGTGCATGATTGGTGTAAGCTGCCTAGGTTTGTTCCTACCTAACAAATAACGCACAGATTTGTATACAGACAATAATAACACAATGCAAAAACCCGGCGCTAGTGATAACAACAGTTACCCCAGTCCAATGCAATGTCCATACAGATTGGAAAAGTTCTCTTTGTATTTCAAACGAAACTGAAGTGGTGAATCCGCTGCTGGCTGGTGTCTCAATATCCTCCTACAGGTGAATGAAAAAGGGGAAAGAGACCATTGCGAGGCAACAAGCACCAAAAAACAGTTCAAGAGCACTTTAAAGTAATCAACTTACAAAATTATTGCTGTTATGTTCAGTTGAGAGAATCTGTGCTTTTACCAACGTTTTCTCCTGGACCTCACGAATCCCACGTGCTGTCAATCTTTAGTCAGCCCCTTCTCCTGGTATCCCACAGCTTGAACACTCAATAGTACTCTCCGTGGATTCCTCTATTAGGAGGGAGAAAGATCACAGTGGGTCTATATCCAGCAGAATTAAAGGACCTGCAAACTCAGGTCCTTTAATTCTGCTGGATATAGACCCACGTGGGATTCGTGAGGTCCAGGAGAAAACGTTGGTAAAAGCACAGATTCTCTCAACTGAACAGCAATACTTTTGTAAGTTGATTACTTTAAAGTAGTGCATTGTGTTATTATTATGATGAGATATCTACTTTCTCTAGATTTAGTTTATGTAAGACTATTACTAATGGTGTTCTACAAATTGTAGATGCATAAATGTTTAAAATGCATACCCACTATTTTTTGATTGCTATATGTTACTGTTTGATATTATTCAGTGCTTACATGGTACCATTAATGCATTAAGATTCATCATGATTACAAGTTTGCTTTAGGATAATCTATCCCTATTACTTCAGGTTTATGCATGCTACTACTAGAAGAGAGATTTCTTTCCCCTATGGGAGAGACTCATATCATCCCTCTTTGTTGAACACTATTTATTCCACTCTTCTAGACTTTATTATTATATTTGAAGAGTTTAATATTGAATTTATAAATATATATACATTAATAACATCCATCATTGAAATTTGATGGATGCTTTATATATTATAGAATCTAGCTTTAACCCATGTCATCCTGGCATATATACATATGTTTTTTGAAACAAGGATTACTATTGATATTATTGATATACTGTTACCCTCCATGGAGCCCTAGTTATAAATACATCCAATTTGACACATTGTTCTATAAATAATATTTGCTGATCCGCTGCCACACTGCCAAGTCTATTAGACTCAGAGGGGCCGATGCAGTAACTTGCGATATGTGTGTGTCGGCAGCGCGCTTAAATCTCCTGTGTTTGGCGGGAATTTGCCGCTAAATGCAGTAAATAGCGATTGTGAGATACAATGGTGAGTTGCACATGTTGCGAGTTCCTGCAGTGAGTGGCGGGTGACTGCATGTATCCGTATTTCACTTGAATGTGGCGTCAACCTCTGCACATAAATAAAAAAAACCTCCTTCTTGCTTATAGCATTCAGTTACTCACGGTAGTGACTGTCTTGCTGTTACTGACATTAGCAAACCTTTTACTGCTGTCCCTCATTAGATACTTTTGGAAACATACGTGGTGCAGTGCTACAGTTGTGTCTTCTGTTCTTTGACACGTGAAGAGGTGATACATGTGTGCATGTGTCTTGTGACATTTCATGTACATTTGTGTCTGTGTGTTGGACTCTGTTGCAAAGCTTACAGTACATGTCAGTGAGTTGCTGTGTGTACTGTAACCCGTGCATGCAGCAAGTGGGGGATCACTTCATGCATCTGTATTGAAGGAGAATTTGGCGGCAACTTTTGAACATGAAAAAATCACCTCAGGATAGTTTGACCTTACATTCTGTTACTCACAGCAGTGTGTTTCCTGCTGCTAGTGACATTAGCAAGGCTTTCACAGCGCTGTCCCTCAATAGATAGTTTTAGGAACATACCTGCTTCTTGTCATTCACAAGACAGACACCTTTGCCTAACATTAATAATGTATTTTATTATAAACAACCCATGTAACAAGTTCTGAATGACATGTAATACAATTGAAGCTGCGCTGCCAGCAGCAACACTAGAATGACACAACAATGTCACTAGCAGCTGAAATTTTCGGCTCTCGCCTGCATGTTGGTGCCGCAGCTTTTTGGCGCTTTTCTCGCAAGGAGTTTCTCCCGCGCACCCCCGAGATCTTACTCGGCATCTACTGAATTCTGCGTGCTGCTTAATATGGCGAAATAGCCATTCTCGCCACCCCGCCAGCGCTTGATTTCCGGCAACAATTGCATATGCCGTTTTTCAGGTAACTCGCACACATACCGCCATCAACTGCATACTACATGCCAATCTCGCAATAAAACAGCCAAATTCAGCCTTCTCGCAAGTTACTGCATCGGCCCCAGAGTCTCTATTAGTGAAATGTGGGTTTCCTGCCTATATCCACTTCCAATTGAACAGTTCGTTGTTTTGAATGATTTCTGCATTATTGCTTTATATGTGTACATTTTTATTTTCTTTGTCTTATGTTTATTTGTATATGTTATGCCCAATCATTTTGGTTATTGTATTCACTCGGCACCTCCGTTGCTAGTATTTATCCCCCGCATGCAGCACAGTGTTGTCACTTTGCGGACGGCCAATTGGAGGAGGTGTTCCTCCAATGGGGCTGCTCCGTTTAGAATTTCGCGTCAAATAACCGCTCGTCACTGTTTGTTGGGGGAGGGGGATTATCTATAATAGCAGGAGAGTTAAGAGACGCGAATATACTCTTTGATAAAGGGCTTTCGCCTGAAACGCGTAAGAGTGGTTTTACTGCGTGTCACCACGTGTACCATGGATTAAAGGTACTTTTACTACAATTTTGCTGGTGTGTAGCCCCCTGCTTTTTCATAGCTGTGCTCCGTTCACGTTCTTCACGGACATCTTGCTCTGCTCGCTTTCAAAATACGTGTTTTTTGGGGGGGGGAGAAATGCACCTTTTGTTAAACCGCTTTATTGTCAGAGTGAACTCAATACAGGAAAACATTCGTATCGCTTCACGTATTCCTATGGCTGCACTTCTAGTGCCCGGCGACGTCGCGCCAAAACAAATACATTGGATACGTCGCATGCTCTTATAGAAAGCGCAATGGAGCTGCAAATTTTTTTGAAGCCATTTAAATTTGATTTTGGGAGAGACAGTCGCCACATGTGACTGTCTCTACACCAATCACAGAGCGCCTACTGCACTCTGCCCGCCCCCTTCGTGACGTCACTGGCCTTGTCGCCAGCGATGTCGCTCCAAACCTAAGTGCAACTTTCGCCAGTGGCGACGGCGACGGGTGACGTCATTGGTGGGGTTGCCAGGTGGCTTCGCCAAAAATACTGGACTCAATGGTGAAAGGTCACTATGTCCAGGGAGGTAATATCGGACACATACATGTCCAGTATTACAGTACCTCTCATTTTTTACTGGACAGAGTATCCAAATACAGGACAGTCCGGTCCAATACTGGACACCTGGCAACCCTAGTCATCGGTCGCGTCGCCAGCACTGTAAACGCGGCCTAAGGCTGCGGCCCTGCTGGCGCTGACCACACTCATGCTTGAGAGCGGTGACATCACCAGCTCTCCAAGCATGAGCGCCGGGTGTCCTGTGTATTTTGTAAGCGCAGACAGGGGGGGGGGGGCATTGGGGGATGGTTGAACTCGTTTTTTTGTCTCCCCAAGCGCCAAGCTTGGGAGAGCGTGGTTGCCCGCAAATCGCGTGGACAATTTAAATTGCAGAAACTTAACTCAGCAAGCGCGGCGCGCTCAGCGCCAGCCTTATTATAATCCGTTTGCGCTTTATTAAAGGCGGTGCTGTGAGTAATTTAGACATGTTACAAAGTTTTGTCTATTAGAGATAAATATCACCCCAATACACTACAGTTACTGCCAGAGTTGCCTGCAACACATTGCAAACTTCCTCTAACAGTGAATGCTATAATAATAATAATATATAATAGAATACTATAATAATATTCTTTTTTATCAGTCAGCCGACTCAAGCCTTCCTTTGTCATTCTTAAACTACAAGGGCTGCACGTGTCTTCCACGTGGCCCGTTCTGCACTAGCGCAGAGACAGGCTTCCGCCGGCTTCACCATCAGTCATTGCTGTGGGAGTACCAAAATGGCCGAAGCGTGACAAACGCGGCTGAAGCATGGGAGCCGGGGTATACCAAGATGGCTGACGGGTTATCTACGCAAGGAAATAAACCCCGCCTAGGGGTGTCAGCGAGCTGTGGCGATTGGTCCTCGGCAGCGGCGCGGAAGTGACGCGATGCTCCGTGCGGTGTAGATGCGTGGTTGCTAGGAGAGCCGAGGCCGCTTAGCCCGGGAGCGGCGGGTGGAGCTGCCTGTGGGAGCGGCGGCGGGGAGCCGGCGCTCGGTGAGTCCTCAGCTTGTTACGGGGTATATAGGTGGGGACCCCCGGGAAGGAGCAGCACTGGGCGGTGCGGGTGAGTAGCGGCGTTGGGGAGAACCAGATCTCCTTTCAGTATTAATAGGGATTGTCAGAGTGCTGCTCTCCCCGGCCGGCATGGTCAGGGGGCTGAGGAAGGGCTATGTTTGGGCCGAAACGTTGGCAATTACTCCTCTATATTATGGCTTATGTTTACTTAAAAATTAATAAACACATTGCGCTATTTGATTACATCTATCATCAAATGAATAGACGATATCGTTCTATGATGTGTGTGTGTGTGTGTGTGTGTGTGTGTGTATATATATATTATATTATATATCTATATATAAGACTGAAATAATGTTTGTGTGTGTTTCTGCTTGACAGCTCATTGGCCTGCGGGCCAGGCAGGGTGGAGCCAGGCACAGAGAAGAGACACACACGCACACTCACAGCCTCCTCACACCGTGACCGCGTTCGCCTCTGACCATCACCGCACACCGTGAGCAGTCTCCTCCACTCACACACACCACTGCCACCACCCCCCACCCTCTGTCAGCAGTGCCTCACCTCCCCACCCGCTGCCGACACAGATCCGGGGGGGAGGGGGGGGGGGCAGCTCTGCGCTGACACTCACTGACTGACACACACTCACTGACTGACACACACTCACTGACTGACACACACACTTCCCTCCTCAGTCAGCTCAGCTGCCAAACACACGGGGGGCACGGAGCTGTGAACAGGGGGGTGGGAGCGCAGCGCAGCTCTGAACAGCTGTGAAGAGGGGGGAAGAGAGTGGAAGGGAGTTGGGAGGGAGGGGGAGCGAGAACATTACATCCCGGGCAACGCCGGGTATATCAGCTAGTATCTATCTATCTCACCTAAAAGTCCAGAAATAAGACACTCACATGTGTAGACAAAGCAGACGTAGGTGCATACTATTCAGGGGTCGGCAAAGCAGCATATCTGATATGGGAAAACAGGACAGTCACACCCAAGATCCAAACGTGAGATTTATTCCTCAATGTTTCGGCTCCCAATGGAACTCTTGATAAAGGCTCTGTTGGGAGCTGAAACGTTGAGGAATAAGTCTCACGATTGGATATTGGGAGTGCCTGTCCTGTTTTTCTATTTCAAAATAGATATTTGTATAGATAGTTTACATGCTTTGCTTATAGGATCCACCTATTTTTTCATTATTTTTGTGCTGCCCTTACTTTCATTCTCATGTTGCTCTGTATATGTATATCTTTATTTATATAGCCCCACCTATGTAAATAGCGCGTCACAGCAGTAATACACGTGATACAGTAATATAACGCATAATGGGAATAAGCGCTTGAGACATACAGTAAAAGTAACATTAGGAAAAGGCGTCCCTGAACTGAAGAGTTTACTCGCTTGCGGTGTTTGCCCCCAGGACCCCACTGTGTGTATATTGTTGAGGAATAGTTTGGCATCCCCCCCAAAAAGTACCAGGGTGCCCTGTATAAGGGCAGCTTATTGACAACATTTGTGTAATACTGGGGTAGAAAAAACTTTGAGGTACATACATTCTTTAAAAAAAACAAATCCACCACTTTCTTTCGACCCAGATAAGGTTTCAGCCTCAATGTTGACCTTCCTCTACTTCGAAGACTGAGCCATCAGTGCTGAAGCTGGGCTATCTGTAAAACCCGACCTCTCGGGGGAGGGGTGGCTTGAGGACTGGAGTTGAACATCACTGATCTAGAACCATAAATAAGAAGACATGTTCACTCGTTCTCTGGCGAAGCACCTTTTGGTCGCTCTGTGTGTTAGGATGTAGTACTATACTCCAGTCTGACTAAAACGTTTAACGGAAGCTTGTGGTCTTCTCTTCCCCCTGCCTTCGTTCCCCATTTGCAGACAAATTAAGGTGATCCAGGCCAATTTATCTTCTTTCTTGTCTACACCATGTTTATTGCTGAGCAGTAGCCAACATTTCAGACCTTCCTCATCCCTGAGAAAACAAAACACAATTAATATAGTCCACATTTTAGCCTGCTTTTAATGACCTTTATCAAGATATCTCCATAGTTTCTTGTGTCCATAGCTATTTTGGTGCTTTATAAACTTGAAGGATCTTGTGGTACTGCTGTACCTAATGACTAATATGTATTATTAAGTATGCCTGTAAGACACTTACACCTTCCTTAGAGCTTTACAGCTGTCCATGTTGGACATGAGCGTTGGCACGAGTAGACATGAAATGTCTTGTATGGTTATGGTTTATAGCCATAGCTCAGAAAGAGTTTCAGACTTCTATGGAGCTTCCCTCGTAGTGTAAATACTTCTTGTCCACACTACTTGATTACTTGCATATATTTTGTGTATATTGGCAGTTGATCAGAAAGGCACACAGTAGTTGGGTTACCAACTGGCCTTCCTTCCTTATGCATATCCTTTCATTTACAGACTTCTGGTGAGATGATGTGACAGAATTGTCATTGTAGGCAAAAACAGATAATGGAGCGCAAGTATTGTATGTCTTTATTTATATAGCGCCATTAGTGTACTTAGCGCTTCACAGTAGTAATACATGTGGTAATCAAATAAATAACAGATAATATAAATAACAGATCATGGGAATAAGTGCTTTAGACATAAAAGTAACATTTCGGAAGAGGAGTCCCTGCCCCGAGGAGCTTACAGTCTAATTGGTAGGTAGGTAGAACGTACAGAGACAGTAGGAGGGAGTTCTGGTAAGTGCGTCTGCAGGGGGCCAATCTTTATGTATCCTGTGTTCAGAATATCCACAGTGCTATTCATATGCTTCTTTAAGCAAGTGTGTCTTAAGGTGGGTCTTAAAGGTGGATAGAGAGGGTGCTAGTCGGGTACTGAGGGGAAGGGCATTCCAGAGGTGTGGGGCAGTCAGTGAAAAAGGTTTAAGGCGGGAGAGGGCTTTAGATACAAAGGGGGTAGAAAGAAGACATCCTTGAGAAGAACGCAAGAGTCTGGATGGTGCATAGCGAGAAATTAGGGATGAGATGTAAGGAGGGGCAGAAGAATGTAAAGCTTTAAAACTGAGGAGAAGAATGGAGTGTGAGATGCGGGATTTGATCGGAAGCCAGGAGAGGGATTTCATGAGGGGAGATGCTGAGACAGATCTAGGAAAGAGTAGAGTGATTCTGGCAGCAGCATTTAGGATAGATTGTAGGGGAGACAGGTGAGAGGCAGGAAGGCCAGACAGCAGGAGGTTACAGTAATCAAGACGGGAGAGAATGAGGGCCTGAGTCAGAGTTTTAGCAGTCGAACAACAGAGGAAAGGGCGTATCTTAGTTATATTGCGGAGGAAAAAGCGACAAGTTTTAGAAATGTTTTGAATGTGAGGGGCGAATGTGAGAGAGGAGTCGAGTGTGACCCCTAGGCAGCGTGCTTGGGCTACTGGGTGAATGATTGTAGTTCCAACAGTAATGTGGAAGGAGGTAGTAGGGCCAGGTTTGGGAGGAAGTATGAGGAGCTCTGTTTTAGCCATGTTGAGTTTAAGGCGTCGGAGGGCCATCCAGGATGATATAGCAGAGAGACATTCAGAAACTTTGGTTTGTACAGCAGGTGTAAGGTCAGGTGTTGAAAAGTATATTTGTGTGTCGTCGGCATAGAGGTGATAATTAAACCCAAAAGATGTTATTAGGTCACCTAGAGAGAGTGTGTACAGAGAAAAGAGAAGAGGTCCCAGGACAGAGCCCTGGGGTACTCCCACAGAGAGATCAATAGAGGAGGAGGAGGTGTTAGCAGAAGAGACACTAAAAGTACGATGGGAGAGGTAGGATGAGATCCAGGATAGAGCTTTGTTCCGAATACCTAGAGTATGGAGAATGTGGAGAAGAAGAGGGTGGTCCACTGTGTCAAATGCTGCAGAGAGGTCGAGTAATATGAGCAGAGTGTAATGACCTCTGTCTTTGGCAGCATGGAGATCGTCAGTTATTTTAGTGAGTGCTGTTTCGGTGGAGTGAGCAGTGCGGAAGCCAGATTGTAGAGGGTCTAGGAGAGAATAGGTGTTGAGAAAATGGAGCAAGCGAGAGAATACAAGACGTTCAAGGAGTTTAGAGGCAAAAGGCAGGAGGGAGACCGGTCGATAGTTAGAAAGACAGGTAGGGTCAAGCTTGTTGTTCTTGAGTAATGGTATGACTGTTGCATGTTTGAAGGAGGATGGAAAGGTTCCAGAGCAGAGGGAGGAGTTAAAAATGTGTGTAAGCGTAGGGATTATAGTAGGAGCTAGAGGTTTTAGGAGATGGGAGGGAATGGGGTCTAGAGGGCAAGTGGTAGAGGGAGAAGTATCTTCAGATGTGTAAAAATAGAAAAGGGGAAATATAGTGCAACACCGTATCAAAATACAAATGATTTAAAAAATGGGCTTAGAATAACCCACTCACGTGGTATCCAAATCAAGCAAGCGATTTAAAGGATATACCACTGCAACCAAACAGCAATAGATCTTGAACTGGAGCTAGTGCATTGGTTTCCAACCTTTTTTTTTTTTTCTTCTTTTTTGGTTAAGGAACCCTATGTGAAATTCTGAGGAACCTCAACCCTCTCTAATAGCGCGTCTGAGATAGGCGCAAGCTTCCTTGAAAAAGTAAAAACTCCCATAAAATTCAGATGTCTGATGGTGCGTGGTAGGGAATTCCAGAGAGACGGGCAGCACGTGAGAAGTCTTGTAGGTGTGAGTGAGAGGTTTTATAAGGCAGGAGGTAAGGTGGATGTTGTGGGCAGAACATAGGGGGTGTGCAGGGATATATTTGTCTGAGGGCTGAGATGTTAAGGGGGGCAGTGTTCTTGAAAGTTTTGGAAGTCACAGCTAGGGTTTTAAACTTGATTCTAGAGGATATGGGAAACCGGGGTTGGGATTTCCATAGTGGCGCGGCAGAAGTGAAGCGGTGAGCGAGGTAGAGGAGTCTTGACAGTAGCGTCTTGGATAGATTGGAGTTGGGACAAGGGGATTGCCAGGTCAGAGAAGGTTGCAGTAGTTGAGGCGGGACAACCTCTCCTAATGTTCCCCATTGTATCCAGGGGTCGGGGCATTCTGGTGACATTAGTCCAGAAACCGCTCATCAATGACTGGCAACAGGAGCCAGATAGCCGAAAGAGCCTACCTCCCATATCTAATGTGGAACTCGGTCTACCAAAATCAACTTTCTGTTTCCAACTCTAAACCAAGTTGTATTTAAAATATAATTCTATTTTTATAGAGTATCAGGCCAGCCATGTTTGCAGCGGTTTACAGTACAAGAATAGTCTGTAATATACAGCAGAGTGCCGACAAACCCCAGGATTAAGACTACCAGTCAGTGAAACATTAGCAGAAATGCTAATTCCTGTCATTTAAATCCCAGATGATTTAAAATAAAGTGGTTTTTCACTGGCTCCATGTCCGTTTACTGAATGTGTATATATTTGTTTCAGCTCTCTACACACACTTGGATTCACACTGTCATTTGCTAGTTTGTGTTGGACTATGCAATGCTGTTTTAAATAGGGAGAGACTTGGAGGTGGTGAGGAGGGAGGTGTCTCAGTCCACTGGATATCTTGAATAGTCCTTTGTGGCAAAAGAACTGTGCATCCCTGTTAAGGTATTACTGGCTGTGCTCAGTTGAGGCAAATATTCTGTAGTAAAGAGAGAAGCTTGTCTGAGCATGTCTAACTATCCAAAGATACCCAGTGTAAATATTAGAGCTTTCTTAATATATATCCTAAAGGAAATATGCAGCAAATATCCTTTGTTTGGTTATTCTTCATGGTCTAATTACACAGTAACTGTGATCGTACGTTTTTATAGAATCTGATTTACACATACTGTACCACTTAATAAATATATGCTAAAATGGGTGGGCAACTCCAGTCCTCAAAGGCCACATACAGGTCAGGTTGTCAGGATATCACTGCTTCATCACAGGTGGTGCAGAGTTCGGCTGAGCATAGGGGTCTCCGGAGCTGAATCATGTTAATTTAAACTCTGGAGACACCCCGTGCTTGGAGATACTTGTCTCCCATAGGTCTTCCCGGTGCTTCGTAATTCTACAACCACCATATTGTTCACACCCGGGGATGCTAGTGGCAGCATGTTCGGAGATAAGGATCTTGGTAAACATGGGGGGCTCGGAGCCAAACTTAAGGGGCAATGGCGTATCTAGACATCCACGGGCCCCCGGGCAAAAAAAAATGTCAGGGCCCCATTAATATTAATACTGACTGCAATTTTTTTGCTCCCCCCCCCATTCTTTCCATGATCTCCTCTCTATGATCTCCTCTCTCATCATCCCTCCTCATCTCCCCCCCCTCCTCCTCCTCATCTGTCCTCCACTCCATCATCATCATCTCTCCCTCTCCTCATCATCATCATCTCTCCCCATGTCCCTCATCTCCCCCACCATCGCCTCATCACCATCATTACTCATCTCCCCCATCATCATAATTACCTCATCATCCGCATCATCCTCATTACCTCATCATCCGCATCATCATCATTACCTCATCTCCCCCACCATCATTATCATCCTCATCTCCCCCGCCATTATCATTACCTCATCTCCCCCGCCATTATCATCATTACCTCTCTCTCCCCTCCCCCCCCATGCCTACCTGTGTAGGAGCGCGCTCTAGAGGTTTGACCCGGAAGTCTTTCTTACTTCCGGTGTCCGCTCTAACAGCTGCTTGATTCCTCTGTCGGCTTCTGTTTATGGCAGTGGGGGGGGGGGGGGGGAGGGGCAGGGGTCCCTATAGCTTAAGGGGGTTCAGCTCCAGAGATACCATTGTTTCATACCAAAAAAAAAACAACCTTAGGTGGTACTGTACCTTTTTAAACGTGTAAATGGGTTTAGCTCACTTTGGAATTGCCCATTTTGAGGTTTCCCTGTGTCCTACCATGTAACTAAATAGACTATAATTTATTTCTCATTTTAAACCGTCTCTGGGGGAGATTCTGTAAGTGCTTTGAGAGGGGGGGAGGGCAATGCGCCCTGATCTGTCAACAGCCATACAAGTCGGGATCCGATACAGCCCATCAATGCTTGGTGAATGCCATCCTTTATTGGTTCACGCAGCCTCCAGATTCTTGCATACATATTTCAGCTGTTTCGGTATTCATTCAGAAGAATCAAAGTGTATTCCTGTAATAAAGCTGACAAGTGTGGCGGCGACACTTCAGCAGTTGTAAATATTTAATCCACCTAGCGTTTAGTATTGTTTCTTCCCCATCGCATATATCACTTTGCATTCACAGCTGCGGAGTAAAAGTAGAACAAGCTATTGCAGTAATGAAACTGGAATCCAGAAGATGCCAACGTCTGCGAATATCACTATCTTAGTGGTGGACTTGTGAGCCTAGTGTTGTGTGCGGTGTGAATAAGCGATTCTGCTGACTTTGCTAAACGTGTCATTGTATTCATGCAGCGCTTGCTGTTCTTTTGCCATAGTGAGAGAGAGAACCCCTTCTCTGTAATCTGTTTATTGTTGTGACAGGTCTGACTTCCGAAGCTAGTGACTGTGTGTTCGTCTCTCTTTGTGTATGGTGACATATTTGGGATAAGGTCACTTTTCCCCCTGGAAAATTATCTTCAAACACTGCAATGGAGTTGGCGGAATTTAACTTAGCAAAGTATCATCCTAATACTGGTGGTCTCCTACAAGCCTCTCCAGCATAGACTTAACCCCAATTCCTGGGCTGCCTTCTTTATCAGATAAATAATTATTTTCTACAACTGTTGAGATTTTTACAGATTTGCAATGGGTTGAAATCGGATTCCTAAGCCAAGTAAGATCTCCCAAAACAGTCGCTGCTCATCTTCTCCTTTTATCCCTCTCCTGATTTCACTTCAAATTTCGAATCACCTACCAAGTTCTCCTCCTTCTCTTTTGGGGATCTCCACTTAACGGCTTCTTGCCACATAATCTTTATCACTCTTTAATCTCTTGTTATGCCTCTGCTCCGCGCCTGTGCTCTACCTGTAACTGTCTTTTCTCCACCCCTTTCACCTCTAATGCCCCTTCCGCCTTAAACCCTTTTCCCCTCACTGCGCCTTACCTGTGGGACTCCCTCACACTCGTCAAGCACCTTCTCTCCCCACCTTTAAGACAAACCTTAAAACTACCCTTTTTTTAAATGAAGTATTTCAATAGCCTGCACTCATGGCCCACATTCGCTTCTACCAACCATTGTGGCCAAGCACTGCCATCTACTGCACTTATTTCCTCACCTGCTGCCTCTGTAAATCTCCCAACATACCACTTAGATTGTAAGCTCTCCGGGCAGGGATTTCCTTTCCTATTTTCTGATTTTGCTTAATGTACTATAATTCCCTGTACTGTCTTTGTCTCTCTTGTAATGTGCCCAGTACACAGTGGGTGCTATACTGTAAGCATCAGTCAGTGTTTTGGAAATATCCTCATGAATATCTGAAGAGCTGACTAAGCACACGAAAGAAGAAAGCATTAATTAGCATTATATTGAGCCAAGTCTTGAGTAACTCTCACAATTGCTGTGCTAATTGGCCTGCGGCCCTGTTTCTATCCCGCTGAGCTGGTGTTGCTGACATCTCTACACCGCTTTTAGAGACATCAGATGTTGTGCAGGTGAGAAAGCGGAGTATGCTTCCAGGCAGTTCAAGTTCATCAGGGTTTGCTTTGAACAGCGTTCTTTTCTGAAACAGATACATGAACGATGTGAACATTTCCAATATATTCACCCTCTCCAACCATGTAGCTTGCTGAATATGCTATTGACCTGCTTCCTGCCCCGCATAGGTAAAGGAACAGCACTAAACTGCAAGAGTTCACAAAAGTGTGATTTTGAGTAAGTCCTTGTTCCCTTGACAATTTGATACCAAAATGAGAGGTCAAGTACTTCACTATGTGGTTTCTTTCTGTTCTGTCCCAGGCTCACTGTGGCAAGTGAGTAGAGACAGGCAGCTTAACTCCATCCCAGATACCATATAAAGGAGAGGCCTCTTCTTTACTGAAGTGTTTATTTTGGCACAAACAGAAATAAAATGGGGAAAAGGTAGTGAGGCAATACACACTGGGGGATGGGAATTGGAAATAAAGGTGATAGAGATAGTAATGGCGAATAGGGTCGGTAAATAATAACTTTACTAAGAGAGCTGAGGCATGAGACCTGTGCAGCAGTCAGACATGGACTGAAAAGACAGGATATGGCATGGGTTACAGGGGAAATAGGAGTAGGACTGCACCAAATGACATGGGGAGGAGGGACCGTCCAAGTCACGGATCAAAAGGAGGGTTGCCAGGACAACAGGGGAGAAAACAGGAAGTAACGGCAGAGGAGGCGGAATACTTTCCCTCTCCTATATCATTGGCATATGATGTGGCTATCCATTGGTGATCTTTGCAGCCAAATTTGTAATCCTCCACCATATTGGTGGCTTATTTTTATTTATTTATTTTCCTTCAAAACCAGTGCAAAAACTGGCAGATCTCAGAGAACCAGGATACCCTGAGTGTCCAGGAACCACCGATGTGCTCCAGCGAACTCCCGGTACAGATAAGCGCAAATAAAATCCCAGCCATGGGATGCTGCTTTAATGTTATTTATGAAAAACAAGTGACTATCCGGCACCTCCAGAGATAAAGTCCAGAACTGTTACCAAGTGCAAACAGTAAATAAATCCAGCAGATCTAGAAAATCAAACCGCATGGCATTGTCCTGATGGGATCATCCGATGGTGTAGGACTTTCAAACTGGCAATCATGTTACGGGGTTATTTTGTTTTTTAGCTAGTGTTGATTGCAAGGATGTGAACTTGAAGCTGAAATTGATGGCACTGATGAACTATTTGGCCTGTATAAAATTATCTGCTACTGCAATTACTGGTTGCTGTTCTGTGTGTAGACAATGCTATCCATACTGCCAGTGCTGCATATCTTTTTATGTCAAATACCTGTTTGCTTATATATATTTATTTTAACATCTATTTTAGGCTGAGGGATCCATCAGAAAATGTGCTGCAACTTGTCACCTGTGAACACGCTTAAGTCACCTCGGCGGCGTTTCTGGTGAAATGGCTCTTCATGGCATCTGCAGGAATAGAACCGTACAGTGTAGGTTTGAGATGTCAAAATAATCACAAGCTGGTGTCCCCCGCCAACCTTGAGAGGCCTAAGGAATCTAACGGCAGGACCCTCACCACACAGGTCACACCCATTTGGAAGCTGTCAAGAAAGTATGTCAACGCGGGCCGCGTGCGTAGACAAGTTCACTCTGTGGTCCCTCGTGCTTATTACGTCTCCTCTTATTTCAACGACACTGTTCGTTCCCCAATACCAGCTCCTCTGCTGACAGCACCCAGTGGATCTTTACATCATCCAAGATCCTTGCATGACAATTTTGAGAGAGCGTTGGTTTTTCAGCGACCAGTGAATGGCCATAAACCCTACCAGAAGCTTGAGTCCCCGAGCTTCAGGTCAGAGGTTGCTGGACAGAATCCATTTTCCTCTATATACAGGAGTCCCCAGGCCAAATCTGCTGTGAAGTTTCCTCAAAGTGCCATGACCTCCTCATTGATAGACCAATTCCACCTGCCAAGTGCAGCTGGGGAGCCACTTGGCATCGGCCCAAGGAGCCCTTCTAGCATCACAACAAAGCTGACTTCCAATACTTGTAGGCCAGTGCTAAATACAAACTCATTCTTACGACCCAGCAGTGCTAAAGTGCCTTTGCATCTACACCTGGAGAACAGGAAGACCAAGACCTCTCCTCATACTAGAGTAAATTCTGCTTCTTGGCACCATGGCGAGAAAGGAGACTGGGGCCAGTCCAATGGAGAGGTCCAATCATTTTGCCATAACTTTATCAGCATGGAGCAGATCTCCAACAAAACTTCATCCGACAACCTTCAGGGATTTGCAACAGCAAGGATTGATGGAACTGCTTGGCAGGTACGAGAAGACGGTTACAAAGCCGACACCTTACAATCCAGGGAGGTTCCTCTAACTGAAGCTGTCCGAAGATTAACTGAAAACCGAGACCTTGTGCACAGTAGCTCTGATCCACAACTTGAAGCAACCCCCAAACCTGTCTGTCACAGTGACCTTGTTTATGCCAGCTGCCAGAAAAAAGTCCCAACCGCCTTACATCCAGTCTGCAAGAAGGAGGCAGAATCTTGCAACTTGGAATCAGATGGCCTTTGCCTTAATGGTAACTTAAGTCTTCCCAGCACCAATAGTGCCAGTATCTGTACCAAGCGAATCAGTGCTCACTTGCTAGCCATGGGCACCGATGCCTCTGATCAAAGTACCTCCTGTCAAGCTATTAATTCATCTGCCCTGAAGAGTGAAGTCCAGCAGCCTGTGAAAGCGGACAAGACCCAAGGTGTTAATATAACAGTGATGGCCACCCAGATCTCCACTATCCATCTGAATAAAACCTGCGTTGCCAAAGAAACACAACTGCAGAATATCTCCAAAGACCTGGAGTAAGTTAATGCAAATTAGTGATGCACGGTCACACACAACAACAGTACGAAGTAAAATACAAGTACATTTAATCCCCTCCACCCAAAACCTTATCAAATGAGACTTGATGCACAGGAATATACATGCCTTGCACATGTGAATACGCTGCATCTGGTGCTGCTGTATATATTACAGGCCTCCCCTCTTCAAAACCCCAATATTCGCAGTCCTAATAACACACACGGTCTCTTGAGAAGTCAAGTGACGACCCCGAATTACACACAAGATGTGTTTGAGACCAGGAGGGGTTTATAAATTCAATAAAATTAGGTACTAAGTACTCGTCTTCTCCCAATTTCTAAGTTGGTTCTCTCCAGATGTATTTGTAAACCTGCTTGTTATTAAAGGAAACAAACATCACACAGAACCCCAGCAAGCTCTTTTTGGGAACCCCATAGCCCCCACAAAATATATATGTATACAAGTGTCAAAAAGGAGAGCTATTGAGCGTGGCAAATGTATACAACAAGCAACAGAAAAGCCCAATGCTACATCCAATATGAAATACACAGTAAAGTACTTATGTATTCTCTTGGAAAAAGGGTCATTTAGTTTAACCCTTTGGCCAAAGCATTGTAAGCCTGTGAGCCACGACGAGGCAGACCCAGTTCACAGGTCCTAACACTACCAGATAAAATACTAATATAGCTATTAAATAGCTAATAGCTATTATAAATATATAAATACTAATAGCCCGCCCCTCCCCACTTCCCAAGTCAGCAGGTCCTTTTCATTTTACTGGATATAGATCCAATGTTGGTCTTTCTCCCTCCTAAAAGAGGTAAATGAGAATTTTAAACCTAATAGAAGTATATTAGTATTTTATCTGGTATTGTTAGGACCGGTGAACTAGGTCTGCCTTGTCGTGGCTCACAGGCTTACAATGCTTTGGCCAAAGGATTGTATTTCTGTCATATTGGATGTAGCATTGGGCTTCTCTGTTGCTTGTAATTAAAGGAGCAATCCGAGCCGTTTCCCCCCCCCCCCCCTTAATATTTTAATGCAGGTTTGAAGCAGGTGGTCTCTGGTGCGGAACCCCATTAATTTCAGTTTGGGGGATCCCCTGCTTCCGGAGTTACTTGCCTCCGAAGGGGTTGCCGGTATTTCTGCAGTTTTCAGCTTCCTCGTCACATGGGCCAATAGGAAGCCACACCTGATGATGTCACAGTTTCCTATTGGCCTGCAGAGCCCGTAAGCTCTATAAAGCAGCTATATAGGGAACCCTGGTGTGACTACTGGCACCTACTACGGAGGTAAGTACCTAACGGTTCAGCTCTGGAGACCCCTTGCTTCAAATGTGTATTTAGAATGGCTTGGGTTGCCTCTCTTTATGGAGGAAACAAAATAAACATTCATTCCCATTCCTCAACGTTCCTAGCTAGTGTTTTAATTGTCACAAGATTCAAAGCGCAAGAACTCTCCACAATCATAGAAAGAAATATACATAGTGCAAATGTGCAAAATTCCACTGTAATGATAGAAGAAATCTTTGAGTGCTCACACCCATGGTAGTGCAATAAATCAGGTGTTTTCAGATTCAATGTGGTGTAGGTCTAGGGGGACGTAGTATCACTGGAACTCCCCGAATCATAGGATAAAGAAGAGGTGGACATAGTATAACACAGCATTTATATATTAAAAGTAATTTGTGCAATTGAGTTCATTCAACTCGCATGCTCCAAAGATATAAAAACAGCAAATTGACCAAGATATAAAAACATTGCAAATTGGGTCGGAAGTTAGCGGCATCCCGATCGCACACACAGCCGGCTCCAGTCTCTCAGGCATTGAGTCGTACTTCCGGTATCACGCGCATGTCAGCTGTGCGGTGAGAGGAGACCTCTGATGCCGGCTTCCACAGTGCAGAGTATGTGCGCTCTCTGCTTGTAGCTCGTGCTTCTGGATTCCCCGGGCGGTGACGCATAATCAGCTGGGTGATGAGCGGTGACCTCGGAGGTGTGGGAGAGGAAGGGGACGGCAGCACATCCATCGCATCTCCCACACCTCCGCTGTCTCTGCTCATCCCTAAATCCACAAGTGCTGCCTGATTTATTTCACTACCATGTGAGTGGGCACTCACAGATTACTTCAATCATTACATTAGGATTGTGCACATTTGCATTATGTATAGATTTTTTTTCTATGATTGCGGGGAGTTATTGCGCTTTGAAGTTGTGACGCCAACTTATGAGATGTTGAGAAACCTCCCTTAAGATAAGCTGCATCTCCTGATACCATTTGTATTTGTTTATTCACTATCGCAGTTTTCATATACAGTTTTTGGGTTTGCGCTTTCTTCTTGTTGCAGAATTCTAGCTTTTTAATTGATCGGATAACAATGTAACAGTTACCGACGCACCCAATACGTTTCTCGCTCCCTTGTTTTTTGGTTTGTTGGGGGAAGAGACGGCTGCTCTCGCTTGTTCTTGCATCTTTGTATACTTCATTTCTGAGCTGCTTCTGTGTTTTCGCAGTAACAGGTGTAATCTTCCTGTGCCAAATCCCCAGCCTGATGGGGCTGAGGAGCAGCTAGCAGACGGCTTGGGTGACAGTGAGCAGGAAGGGGAGGAAGAGGATGAAGAAGATGAAGATGGTGAGTGTTTTATAATACATTTGTTTAGGTTTGTTCATTTTTATCTGTTGACACTTTGCAGGTCATTTAACTAGTTGTGTGCCGCTGTGTCCGCTCTGCATCAATAATGACCAGCAAGACATGTCTTTACTTGAAATGATGATAGAAAAATGGCAAAAGCGCTCAAATGCCAGGCCAATGATAATATAATGCCAGAACCACCATCCAAAGGAAATCCGTAATCACAAATATAGAGTAGTGATAATGCAACAACAATAATGGGTACAGTCCTCCTGAAGACAGGTAGTGGGTAGTACAAGCCCACCCACGATCAATCTCATTGGCAGGTTGCCCTAAGTTGGCAAAAGTACTCACGTTCCTTGGTGTGGCTGGCTGGCTGTGCAGCTTCCAATGGTGGTATGCAGAAGTAAAAAATTGGAAGGAGCGCACAAACCGAATGGAGCAGGAAAGGACCCAGAATCAAAATAAGTAAAAAGGGTACTTTAATGTGTCATGAGACCCATCCAACGCGTTTCGTTGGATGGGTCTCATGACACAATAAAGTACCCATTATATATATTTTGATTCTGGGTCCTTTGCTGCTCCATTCGGTTTGTGCGCTCCTCCCAATTTTTTACTTTGTGAAATGATGATAAATGGAAATAACCACAGGCTCTTGTGTTTGCTTCTCTACATGTATATTATTCTCATCTTCCCTTTTGGTTATAATGAAATCCAACCAACGTGATTTCCCTAGAGGTTCAGGAGGTAAGACGAGAAAGGAGAGGCCCCGTAATAACTTGATTGAAGCAATAATTGTTTGTTTCCATCTTCTTAATGCAGACACCTCAGACAATTCATCCATCACCAGAGTCCTCTCCACGACATCCTTATCTGCCGTATCCAGGTACGTTGCATTGTTTCTTCCTGTGGAAATTACTGGGCAGCCAAATTACCTTGCAACTATTCCCATTGAGATTATTGCAGGAACACATAATATGGCATTACAGAACATTACAGTGACATAGTGGGTTGTTTTATTTCCTCGGGAAGAAAGAGCTTTTTGTGATGTATCATCAGCATAATAACTTTTTCATATAGCGCTTTTCTCCCAATGGGACTCAGAGCGCGTCACAATGACAGTACAGCGCGCAGCACATGGGATTTTTACAGACACAGTCCCTGCCCAGATGAGCTTGCAATCTGTTTTCAGCGCCTGAGGCACAGGCAGGTAGTGACTTGCTCAAGGTCAGAAGGCGCTGATACCAGGAATTGAACCAGGTTCCCTGATTCAAACTTGGTGTCGTTATCACTCTGTGTCGTCTGTGTCTGGACGCACTGAGCCGCTCCTGTATATGGGCTCTTCCGATAAACACAAGCCCTGTCCTCAGATTATGTCATCAACGAAATGTGTCTATTTATTTATTTATTTTTATTATAAAGACACTGTGCTGAGACACTGGACCAGATACCTGCACATGAGGATACAATCGTGACGCCTGCTTTCACCACCAGTTTGTTCCCCAATGTGCCTCCAACAATATACTTTGGGACCCAGGATGAGACGGGTAAGATCAGCCAGCTCCGAGGTGCTGCGGCAGTGGTATCATCCCTTCAGAATAGCCTGCGTTTTATGTTGCCATTATCCCGTGTTTCAGTCCTAGTTTAGTTACTACTATCCAAATGCGACACGGAATGTCAAATTAAAGTGCTCTGTTTCATTTATGCCGTCCAGTAGAGCAGGGGCGCTAAATCTCCGGTCCTCCCGACAGGTCAGGTTTTCAGGATATCCCAGCTTTAGCACGTGGCTCAATCGGTCCCTGCTTCAGCACAGGTGGCTCAGAGGCTGTCTTTGACTGAGCCTCTGATTGAGCCACCTGTGCTGCAGTGATATCCAGAAAACCTGACCAGTTTGTGGGGGGGGGGGGGGTGAGGACTGGAGTTGAGCACCCTGCAGTAGAGTATATTGGTTTTCCAGCCAGTGGTATAGGTATTACTGGTAGTATGCACATAGAAGACAGTGAAGGGCGCTCCCAAGTCAACCATTGATGTGAATGGTGTACAAACTTATAATAATCATGAAATGAACACTTCTGAATATTTAATGCTTGATAAAACCAGTGAATAATATAGTGAATATATATCTGAAATAAAGGATAGTGCGTGTGTGTGTGTGTATATGTGTATGTATATATATATATATATATATGTATATGTATATATATATGTATATGTATATGTATATATATATGTATATGTGTGTGTGTATATATCTCTATCTCTCAAACGTGAGTGAGAAACTGCAAGTTCAAATGCAGCTATTAAACCCTATAAAGAACCTTTACGAATGTTTGAAGACTTAGTGGTGGTTCACACGGCTTCCAAGTCACCTATTTTAGTTGGAATTAAGTGTAGGAGAACGGTAAAAGGAGAGAACAAGCATAATATTTACTCAGAGTAGTTTTCTAGTTATTACAGTATACGACAGTACATCTAGTTCACTGTATCTGCTCCGGTAGTCTGCTTTCTCGTGCGGTCTTCTCTTCACTGAGCTGGTACTGCAGGGTTTCCAAGTTAATGCCATTCTTTACAGTGGAAGTTTTGCCGTGGGGGCAGAGGAAGCTGATGAAATGGAGAATGAGCCCCGTGACTCCCAATGTAGTGAAGCAAGCTGTTGCAAGGTCTCACTTCCGAACCACTAAAAGCAAGTAGCAGAACATTATCCTCACTTTCTATTCGCAAGTCCATCACCTGTTCCCCCGCCTCCTTCCCACCAGCCTGCCATCAGGGATCACCGCTCTGCTTCTCTTCCGCCTTCCTTTAAAATCAATCCCTAGCACCCTCTTTCCACATTCCCGCTTGTTTCCTCCTCACCATCCTCGAAGAACAAAAACATTCTGCCAGACTTTGATATAAGATGTTTATTTGAAGAGGATATTGCGACAATGTGTGAATAATGTTTTGGTGACGTCTCTGTATTTGTATGTATCTTAACAGAAAACCATGATTGGCTGGGATGCTGGGGTTATCATATGAAGTCTCCCGCTTTTAAAACCATCCGGGAGCATCAAAAGGTACAGTACATGATGGAACATGTTTATTGTCGCTTTCCCATGTCAACGGGCCTTGGTGATGAAGTAAACAAATACCAGAGAATGTTATGTAACCGGTGAAGCGCAGGCAGGAACAGAACTTTAACCCTTTACTCCATCACTCTAAATTTCATTATTTGGTAGCAAGTGCTAAAATATAGAAATCTTTTCACACCTATAAAAGCAGTGGTTTGTTCCATTGCCTCTAGAAGCCTCTGGGTCACTGTATCCGAGTGCATATGGGGGGAGAACAGAAACCGTATTACCGGTGCTATACAGTGAATTGTTGCATCCTTAAACACTGCCCTTTTTATGGCTACAGTCTTTAAAATGCCTCCATCGGATGACCTCTGCTACCTCATGTTAACTTTTATGCCACGAAGAATGACAGTGTTTAACTCCAATAAATGATCCTACTTATTTAGAGTTTCTTTTTGCCTGTATTTTCAAAATATTCTGTAGCCTATTTTATTCTAGACAAATTCAAGTGCTTAAAGAACTATAAATGAACCCAGTACCATTCGTCTCTTATTTCCTCCCAGCTGAACCACTTCCCAGGCTCATTTCAGATTGGCAGGAAAGACCGTCTGTGGCGCAACTTGTCCAAGATGCAGATGCGCTTCGGGAGGAGAGAGTTTAACTTCTTCCCACAGTCGTTCGTTCTGCCTCAGGACATCAAGCTGCTGAAAAAGGCCTGGGAGGAGGGCGGCAACCGGCAGAAATGGATTGTGAAACCGGTAGGGGCTAACAGAACGCCTGCAGTTAAGGGGACTGGCGAACAGTGTGTGTGTGTGTGTGTGTGTGTGTGTGTGTGTGTGTGGTCAGCACTCCAACTTGGTGTTTGAGTCACCCGCTGCTCTACCTCCATTGGGCTGACCACACCTTGCAAAGGAATACAGGCCTCTACATGATTTAAATGATTTCTCTGAACCATTAATTATGCCATCTCGGCCTCATCTTGCCTCGTCTCTTTAGCCAGCTTCAGCCAGAGGAATGGGGATCCAGGTTATACATAAGTGGAGTCAGCTTCCCAAGAAAAGGCCACTGCTGGTGCAGAGGTAAGCCACGCCGCCGCCGCCTCCGATGTGCCTATGTGTACGTTACTTATTGCATTTAGAATGGCTGAGAAATAAGGAATTGACCTGTACCTCTGCCTCCTAGATATCTGCACAAACCCTACCTCATTAGCGGGAGCAAGTTTGACCTGCGAATCTATGTTTACGTGACCTCTTACGACCCCCTCCGAGTGTACCTGTTTACAGATGGCTTGGTGCGCTTTGCTAGCTGCAAGTATGTGTCGCCACGAGAGGGAGAAATAAACGGTGGCCACTTTTCTTTAAAGGATGGTCTTCCTTTTTGGTTACGGGGGCGATTTTTTGGCGTTTCTGCAACGTCTTTCTCTTCCATCCCTGTCCTCTACTTTCAGGTATTCGTCTTCCATGAAGAGCCTGGGCAACAAGTTCATGCACCTGACAAACTACAGCGTGAATAAGCACAACGCCGACTACAAGGCCAACTCCGACCAAACCGCCTGCCAAGGACACAAATGGTATAAGCTGGTGAAGGGACCTACAGGAAGTTGTGAAGCTGTCAAACGTTTGAGCCATTATGGGCGTTCTATACAGTCCTATGAAATGTACAAAACGGTTGCAGTTCATGTTTACAAAAGGCCTTTCTGTAGGCTTCCTCTAAGTGTTGTAACTTGAGGCTTATGTAAGCCATGCACTGTGGACCTTTTCTAAGGCGACGTCAATAGTTGATCCGGCGGCGCGAGCGATATCGCTGTCGCCAAATACAAACCAATGGAGGCCAATGCGCGTGCCCATGTGAGCGACGAGGCGGCTGATGTGTGACGGGACACACTTTTTTTTGTCTTCGCCGCATGACAGCCGGGTGACATGCGCGGTTCAGCCAATGAGTGTGAACCGCTCACGTGACGGCACGCCCCCAATCGCTCAACCCTGCCGGATACAGATCTCGGCAAGTACATGTGCGCGTGATGTCGCCCGCTCGCGCGCCTGTACTATATCCGAAGCCTAAGGGGAGAGTTTTTTTAGGGTTGGGGATCAGGAGCTTGCACTCTTGCTAGTATGAGAAAAAAATAAACATTTAATCGCGCGCAATTAAAAGGTCAATTTAAAAAAAAATAATGGCAGATTTAAAGCATAACATTGCAGAAGTTGTGGCATTGCATGGGGAATTAACATGTATCTTTCTGTACAGGGCTCTGAAGGCATTGTGGAGTTACCTCAACCAAAAAGGTTTCAACAGTGATGCAATCTGGGAAAAGATCAAAGACATGGTGATAAAGACCATTATTGCGTGAGTCTGAAAAAGAGAAGATATCCCAGTAGACAGGCCACACTTTCCATTCCCACCTCCTGCTGCTGCTGCTCCACATCGTTTGCCTAAGAACAGCTTTTTATTTGTGTGCGTACTTTACTTTGGTTGTGAATGCCCGTATGTCTCTTTCTGGTGGAAAGAGACCTAACACACACCCTGGTTATGCGTTCTGCGCGCGCACACACATCTGTCTTCATTAGAGTTTTTTTTGAAGTGAAACTTCCTTAGTGGCACCTCATTCGAACTGGGGCAAAAATGAATTGTGGAGACAGAAATGAAACGGATGTGACGTCAGTGCTGGCAGTTGAGGCCGGGCTGTGTTCTGGCTCAGCCCAACCCCAACACTGACATCACACCCGCTCCACAAATCAGATGCGGCGGCGGCGGCGATAGCCGCCGGCGCCGCTCCTAATGGCCCCCGCTCCCCCCACATGGCTGATGACATGCGGCGGCGGCGGCGATAGCCGCCGGCGCCGCTCCTAACGGCCGCCATTCCCCCCGCACATCCGCTGCCAAGCCGCGCATGCTCAGTAATCGTGGGGACTGGAGGAAAGCCACGCATGCGCAGAAGCGGTTGGCAGCGGCGCCGTTCCCCGCCCGCTGCCACGGCTGTTGACATGTGTCCCCGTCTGCTGCCCGGGACAGCAGAGACCGCCCGACCGGGACAGCAGAGACCGCCCGACCGGGACAGCCCCCCACCCACCCTTTCCTTACCCGAATGGGACCTCCCTCCCAGCCCACACATGGGCCCGCCTAACTTCCACTACCGCTGCCATGCCGCGCATGCGCAGAAGCGGCTGGTGGCTGGCAGCGGCGCCATTCAGCCCTCCAGTGACGCGGGCGTTTGCGGGCCCCCCAGGAAGCGGTGGTACAAAAACCCGGGCGCAACCCGCGCGGACCCCCCCCCCCGGACCCCCCACTCACTGATGGACCCCCCCGGACCCCCCACACACTGACGGACCCCCCCACACACTGACTGACACCCCCCGGACCCCCCATACACTGACAGACCCCCCCGGACCCCCCATACACTGACAGACCCCCCCAGACCCCCACACACACTGACTGACCCCCCCCCAGACCCCCACACATACTGACTGACCCCCCCAGACCCCCACACACTGACTGACCCCCCCCCCGGACCCCCCACACACTGACGGACCCCCCCACACACTGACTGACACCCCCCGGACCCCCCATACACTGACTGACCCCCCCAGACCCCCACACACTGACTGACCCCCCCCCCCCCGGACCCCCCCACACACTGACTGACCCCCCCAGACCCCCACACACACTGACTGACCCCCCCAGACCCCCACACACACTGACTGACCCCCCCAGACCCCCACACATACTGACTGACCACCCCAGACCCCCACACACACTGACTGACCCCCCAGAGACCCACACACACTGACTGACCCCCCCAGACCCCCACACACACTGACTGACCCCCCCAGACCCCCACACACACTGACTGACCCCCCCATACCCCCAAACACACTGACTGACCACCCCAGACCCCCACACACACTGACTGACCCCCCAGAGACCCACACACACTGACTGACCCCCCCAGACCCCCACACACACTGACTGACCCCCCCAGACCCCCACACACACTGACTGACCCCCCCAGACCCCCACACACACTGACTGACCACCCCAGACCCCCACACACACTGACTGAACCCCCCAGACCCCCACACACACTGACTGAACCCCCCAGACCCCCACACACACTGACAGACCCCCACACACACTGCCTGACCCCCCCAGACCCCCACACACACTGCCTGACCCCCCCAGACCCCCACACACACTGCCTGACCCCCCCAGACCCCCACACACACTGCCTGACCCCCCCAGACCCCCACACACACTGCCTGACCCCCCCAGACCCCCCCACACACTGACCCCCCAGAGCCCCACACACACTGACTGACCCCCCCAGACCCTCACACACTGACCCCCCCAGACCCCCACACACACTGCCTGACCCCCCCAGACCCCCACACACACTGCCTGACCCCCCCAGACCCCCACACACACTGCCTGACCCCCCCAGACCCCCACACACACTGCCTGACCCCCCCAGACCCCCCCACACACTGACCCCCCAGAGCCCCACACACACTGACTGACCCCCCCAGACCCTCACACACTGACCCCCCCAGACCCCCACACACACTCACAGTCACACACTCAGTCACACTCACACGCACACTCAGTCACACGCACACTCAGTCACACTCAGTCACACGCACACTCAGTCACACTCACAGTCATACGCACACTCAGTCACACGCACACTCAGTCACACGCACACTCAGTCACACGCACACTCAGTCACACGCACACTCTGTCACACGCACACTCTGTCACACGCACACTCTGTCACACGCACACTCTGTCACACGCACACTCTGTCACACGCACACTCTGTCACACGCACACTCTGTCACACGCACACTCTGTCACACGCACACTCTGTCACACGCACACTCAGTCACACGCACACTCAGTCACACGCACACTCTCAGTCACACGCACACTCTCAGTCACACGCACACTCTCAGTCACACGCACACTCTCAGTCACACGCACACTCTCAGTCACACGCACACTCTCAGTCACACGCACACTCTCAGTCACACGCACACTATCAGTCACACGCACACTATCAGTCACACGCACACTATCAGTCACACGCACACTATCAGTCACACGCACACTATCAGTCTCACGCACACTATCAGTCACACGCACACTCTCACGCACACTCTCAGTCACACGCACACTCTGTCACACACACACTCTCAGTCACACGCACACTGTCACACGCGGAATTCACATTGCCTGACCCCCCCAGACCCCCACACACACTGACCCCCCCAGAGCCCCACACACACTGACTGACCCCCCAGACCCCCACACACTGACCCCCCCAGACTCCCACACACACTCACACGCACAGTCACACGTACACTCAGTCACACTCAGTCACACGCACACTCTGTCACACGCACACTCTCAGTCACACGCACACTCAGTCACACTCACAGTCAGACGCACACGCACAGTCAAACGCACACGCTCAGTCACACGCACACGCTCAGTCACACGCACACTCAGTCACACGCACACTCTCAGTCACACGCACACTCTCAGTCACACGCACACTCTCAGTCACACGCACACTCTCAGTCACACGCACACTCTGTCACACGCACACTCTGTCACACGCACACTCTGTCACACGCACACTCTGTCACACGCACACTCTGTCACACGCACACTCTGTCACACGCACACTCTGTCACACGCACACTCTGTCACACGCACACTCTGTCACACGCACACTCTGTCACACGCACACTCTGTCACACGCACACTCTCAGTCACACGCACACTCTCAGTCACACGCACACTCTCAGTCACACGCACACTCTCAGTCACACGCACACTCTCAGTCACACGCACACTATCAGTCACACGCACACTATCAGTCACACGCACACTATCAGTCTCACGCACACTATCAGTCACACGCACACTCTCACGCACACTCTCAGTCACACGCACACTCTGTCACACACACACTCTCAGTCACACGCACACTGTCACACGCGGAATTCACATTGCCTGACCCCCCCAGACCCCCACACACACTGACCCCCCCCAGAGCCCCACACACACTGACTGACCCCCCAGACCCCCACACACTGACCCCCCCAGACCCCCACACACACTCACACGCACAGTCACACGTACACTCAGTCACACTCAGTCACACGCACACTCAGTCACACTCACAGTCAGACGCACACTCAGTCACACTCACAGTCAGACGCACACGCACAGTCAAACGCACACGCTCAGTCACACGCACACGCTCAGTCACACGCACACTCAGTCACACGCACACTCTCAGTCACACGCACACTCTCAGTCACACGCACACTCTCAGTCACACGCACACTCTCAGTCACACGCACACTCTCAGTCACACGCACACTCTCAGTCACACGCACACTCTCAGTCACACGCACACTCTCAGTCACACGCACACTCTCAGGCACACGCACACTCTCAGGCACACTCTCAGTCACACGCACACTCTCAGTCACACGCACACTCTCAGTCACACGCACACTATCAGTCACACGCACACTCTCAGTCACACGCGGAATTCACACTTAGTGCAAATAGCTAATACAGGGGATGTGTGCCGAGCACGCGCATTCTAAGTCAAATTTATTTGCGTTTTGTCATTGAGATTGTATTTTGATTTTTAATTAAAACATCACCAACACCAACACAAATACAATTTCTGTGACAAAAGTCAAAGAAGTTTCACTTACTATGCGCGTGCACAGCACACACAGCTTTTTTTTGTCCTTTTGGGCACATCGGGTGCATTCCTTTAACTCGGGGGTGGCCAACTCCAGTCATCAAGAGCCACCAACAGGTCAGCTTTTAAGGAGATCCCTGCTTCAGCACAGGTGGCCCAATCCGTTGCTCAGTCAGACTGAGCCACCTGTGCCCAAGCAGGGATATCCTTAAAAGCTGACCTGTTGGTGGCCCTTGCGTGCTGGAGTTGCCCCCCCCCCCCCCCCTGTGACGTATATGTTCATGCGCACACAATCCTGGCGAACTGCAGGCATACGCATTTATCACACTTGTCATTGTTACTTCTTGCATACATAAGGAGAAGTGTTTTGTATTTCCCCATTCAGTTTTCTCTAATGAGGATGGGCCCACCCATTCCCACTGCCATTGTTCTGGCTTCCTTGCGAGTCCTATCTTTGTCATTGTTTTTCAGCTCCGAGCCCTATGTGAACAGCTTGGTGAAGATGTACGTGCCCAGGCCATACTGCTGCCATGAATTGTTTGGCTTTGATATAATGCTGGATGAAAACCTCAAGCCTTGGGTTCTGGAAGTGAATATCTCTCCCAGGTAGCATGTCTTAACTGAGGTTCATGTTGCTACACTGTTAATATATTTTAGATATTTTCCCCCAACCTAAACCACCTTGTGACCTGTGACTGGGTAGAGGACATATGCCGCAATCTTTTTTTCCCTGTGACATGTTGTGTGCTCTAAGATGTCAGCAGGCAGGCTGTGCAGGTGTTATTACCATCATTATTGTGTGCTGGCATCCCAGCCAAAGGCACATGTTACCATGCACGGTAGTTTCTTTTTCACGTCTGTTAATTACGGGGATATCGGTTTAATTGAAATACTCGATTCGTCCTTTTTGCTGTTTTTAGGACGCAGCAATGGATTGTGCTACAATGCATCGCTGGCCCATTCAGCAGCAAAGAAGTTGGCACGTTTCCATTTATTCTGCAAGAATTGTGTCCCCTATGCCTCCTGCGTCATTTGTTGCAATTGAAAAATAACTGAACCTGTTCAATGCTGGGTTTACAGGTCCCTTGCTGAGAGCGGTGGTAATATAATGGTGTAATGGCCCCGCACCGTCTCGCCAGCATGGTCTGTACGTGTGCACTCGCTGTCTTACAGAGGTTTTATTTCTCTGCAGCCTTCATTCCAACTCACCACTGGATGTGAACATCAAAGGCCAGATGATCCGAGACCTCCTAAACTTGGCTGGCTTTGTCCTCCCCAATAAAGATGAGATTTCACCTGGGATCCTCAGTGACAGCAGCTCCACCATCAGGTTAGCCGCCATAAGGATCAGAGTGATGGCTTGTAGCGTATGTTCTGAGCTGCTAGTTCAGTATAAAACATGAACTCCAGGAGTGTGTGGCCGGCAGGTTATCTGCTTTACAGTTGGTGTAATGTTCTGAATCCAGCTCGCTGTAGCAAGTGAGTAGAGGCAGGCAGCTAACTCGCACCCTGTAGATGCAGAGTCCTTCTTTCTTTTGTACTTTTATTGTAAAAACAACAATAACAAAAAGGGGGGGAACTGGGCAGGTGGCAAAAGTGAGGGAGAGGTAAATTGCAATGGTTTTACCAAGTGGCAGACAAGCTGTGACTAGCCACGATGGCTGCTGGAGATAAAAAGAAAGCATGCTAGCCTGCACTAACAGGAAATATAGTGAGATTGTGCCAACTAGCAGGGGGTACAGGAACTGTTCACACGACTAAGAAGTGCAGGGGGGTTGCCAGGGCAACAGTCGGAAGCCAAGGGCAAGTAACAATGTAACAACATTACACTGAGGAATGGCTGCCTCAGAACAGGGAAAATAAAAATACAGAGAGGTTCCAGGACATGTAATATTCCCATACGGTTCAGCATCACTAAATCTGCTGGTCACTAAGGGTAGTGAATACATTTGTGGTCAGTATGTTGAAGATATAGATCCTGGAACAGCAGACGGAACAGAACTAAGGTACCATTTCTTAGAGTTTTGTGCGTGATCAGAACTGAGATAGAAAGGAGTTGGGAAAGACCAGAGTGATGTGATGACCGCTGTGTGTGTGCGGGATAATAGAAAGTGTAGCAGGGTGGAGGTGCACTGTTTGGTACTTGTAGTACCGGAGAGGCCAACTCCAGTCCTCAAGGGCCACCAACAGGTAAGGTTTTCAGGATATCCCTGCTTCAGCACAGGTCGCTCAGTTGATGACAGACTGAGCAATCTGTGCTGAATCTGGGACTGATTAAGCCACCTGTGCTAAAGCAGGGATATCCTGAAAACTTGACCTGTTGGTGGCTCTTGACCTGTTGGTGGCTCTTGACCTGTTGGTGGTCCTTGAGGACTGGAGTTGACCACCCCTGGTGTAGTAGAATAGCATTGCATGCCATGGGACAATGTAGGAGTCTAGCGACGCCTGTATATATGTGAGAAGTAGGCAGTATTACAGTAGCGGGATGTGCTCCAGGGTACGAGTGTGCGGGGTGGTAGGTAGTACTAGAATAGAAGGGCATCAGGGCAACAGTGCTGGCTGCAAGATCTAATGCGGGGAATAAATGAATATTCCCCCCTTCCCCCTTCCCAGTGTGACCAGCCCCGGGAAGGATCGTGGCCGCTCTGTCCACAACGAAGATAAATTGAAACGGCTGTATTACCTCGGTCCGAAGGTGCCAGACAAGGTAGTAACATGTAAACCGTACAGAGCATAACACCAGTTACCACTTGCCCCTTAACCTTTCCCTTCACCCGCGAGTAGCTACCAGTGTATTGTGTGACTGACCAACTCGGTCAATAGTTCAAAGATATGTAATGTCTGGTGCTATATCATGCTGTGCACTGGCAAGCAATTCTGAGTTTAAATTGCTCACATTGGTATGTATCAATGTATCACAAATAGTGACACACGGGAGAGATTTACAAAAGCACAATAGCTACACTTAGAAGTGCTATTTAATTGAATGGGTGTTGAAGAGCAATCGCTTATTTGTGGATCTCCCCCAGTGTGAGTTAGATCAGGGGAGAGCAATCTTTTCCCCCTGCGCCCCCTTACCAGCTGTCCCCCTCTGCTCGCGCCCCCACTGCTTACCTTGACTCATGCGGCCCGGTGTCACGTTGCCATGGCAACGCGGTGTCACCTAGAGCTGTCTGGATCAAGGAAGGAGAAGTTTAGAGGCCCTGCAGCTCCCCCGGCATTAATTAAAATGCCTTCGGGAAGCGCGCGGGGCCTCTGTAAACCCTGCGCCCCCCCCGCAGCGAATCTCGCGCACACCGCTGAGTTAGCTGATGCTAAACCTGGCATCTGTGTTGGTTGCAGAAAGCAGCAAACTTTGAATAAGTGGCTGTTTGCCTGATACAAAGACTTAAAGAGCATCACATTTCACAATCTACTTTGAGCACCATATTGCAGTTTTGCTCTCAAATGATTTTGTATACATCGATATGATGAATAGAATACATTCAGTTTCTTTCTGATATCATTAATGCCATTTAACCACGGGGTAAGCCAGCAATTAGAAGTACTGCAATTAGTTTCCCCAGCATTGTAAAAGTATGAATTCAGACGCCCGTCTCCAATGGAATAGTAAATTGCTTCACTTCTAACATTGATACAAATCCGTCTGGTCTCTTGCTTTTCCTTCAGGATCTCTACGGCTCTGTCCTGGACCAGCTAACGTCCGAGGATGTGCGGATCCTGGTGGCGACTGAGGACGAGTTGTCACGCTGCGGCCAGTTTGAACGCGTCTTCCCCTCCCCGATCTCCTCGCGCTACTTGCGCTTCTTTGAGCAACCGCGTTACTTCAACATTCTCATCAACCAGTGGGAGCAGAAATACTATGCAAGCCGGGAGAGAGGTGGGCACCGTCCTGTCCATTTATACACCCGGGGGTGTTTGTGCAGGGAGGGCGGCTTCAAATAAAAGCCTCAGAAAGGAGTGCAGTACAAATCAATGCCTTTATTAAGAATGTAATGTAGATACTCTCTGTTCCTGTGGTTAAAATGCAGGCCATTTATAGTGGGATAATACACGGGGCAGTGTACTCAGTGAACCCGTGGCGAGACACTGAGCGTGTGATGGATAGATACATGCCAGTATGTGGAGGCAGGTGCAGCTTTTCTGCATTTGCATGCAGTTTCCATTATTTATACTTCACAAATTGCTATACATTTAAGGACCAACATGCGAGGTTTTGAACACTCTGCCCGCTATCTGTAAAGAACTGAGGTGGCATGTACTCGCATGTTACTGTGTGTAAATGTTTTCGTTATTCCAGCCGTGAATCATATACGGCTGTAAAAGACTTCATGGCATTGTGTGTGTGCATGCACTATTCAACAATTTGTAACCCTGCTAAGTCCTATGATATTATAAACTCTCACACGGGCACAATAGAGGCCTCCTGGGATGCTGCACTTTGTCAAAGTATTGTCAGTCTATCACTGTAATGTATATCTGATGCTGATTCATTCTCGTTGCTCCACTCAGGACATGACTTGCTTAAAAGCCTGTGCTTGATGGGTTTCCATAGTGGCACGGCCCAGAACTCCTCAGTGGTGAGTGCTTAAGTTTTTCCTTTTTCTGCGTTGTTCGTGTCACAATCTCTAAATGTATCACCCTGACTGAGATTTACAGCTCTAACGCTGTTGTTCTCTCATGCAGAATATTCAGCTTTCTGATTTTGCCTTCATTTTATTACTAAATGTACAGCTTGCTGGCTAAGCTTTTGCTCTTCTCTTATTCTAACCCGTAACGGAGATGCGCATGGATGCAACTCGTTGAACTCCATTCTAGTAAAACTTCTCCCTTCTCACAGTGGTCATTGCCAAAATCACAGGCCCATAGTGACTCCCATCTTAATGGCTTCACCAGGGCAGAGGTGATCAAACTTAGGTGAGTGTATACATTTATTAGGTTTGCAAGATCAATACTTGATGACAAGGGAAAAGAAAAAAAGTAGAACTTCTGGCTTTAAGGAACCCCAATAATGAGCGTGTTTTTCTCCCCAGCAGTAGATCACCCGTCAAACAAGAGGGTTGTGGAGACGAGCGTCCAAAATCTTTCAACACTTCCCCTTTCCATCAGAACCCTAGAATCCCCGAGCAACCAGAGCCCAGCGAGAGACCGCTCTTACCCCAATCACTCGCCAATGTGCCCGAGGCTGCCTTGGTCATGTGACGAGCTTCTTTCCCTTCTCCACCTGGTTCTCTTCCACCCCACAAACTACCTCAAAGGACAGAACAGGGCACCGGCAAACACAAACATTTGGTGAGAGATGGAGGGGGAGATCAGGTGGCGGCTTCAGAAGGATTCTCTCTCTGACTCGGGATTGAAGTTAGATTCGGAGGAGATAGAATGGGACACAAGACAACAACTCTTAAAATGTCACTTTTTAAAAAATATATATCTTTAAAAAAAAAAAAAAAAAAAAGCAATGCATTTTCTATGAATAGAAAGATCTAACAAGTGCCTCAAAGGGATCTCCGAAAAGAGGTGAGGGAGGGACAGCCACCTCACTTTGTGCAGCAGACCATCGCAGCTTTGCTGCTGGCCAGTCATGCTGAGCAATGCATTGTGGGACCTTCTTACAATAGGGGGATAAGGAGTTGATTTGCGTTCTGTTTTTTTTTTTTTTTTTTTTCACTTTCGCCTATAAAAGTTCTGCGAGTCCAACAGGGGCAGAGTTTCCGTACGGGGAAAAGGGGAATCGGGTGGACTCGCTTTTACTTGTCTTCTGCTGTACTGTTAAGGGGTGTGAGTTTTGCCAAAATAATATATTCTTAATAATAAAAACATTTAACTTGTACAACTGGCAGCCTGCTTTTCCCTCTGTCCTGCCGGGGAGGTATAAGGCGGTTTGTCTGTGTGTGGGGAAGAGAGATTTGTGTAATCGCTGTGCCTGTTCTGTGTATAAACAATGGTCGTGGCAGGTGTTGGGCTGTGTGTCTGCTGCAAATGTTTCAGTTCCACGTTCCTTGTACTATTTGACAATGTTATGGTCCGAAGCAGAGGGATGCAAATGACCTGTTGTGTCTGTTGTGTCTGTTGTGTCTGTTGTGTCTGTTGTGTATTTTTGTCTGTTGTGTATTTTTGTCTGTTGTGTATTTTTGTCTGTTGTGTATTTTTGTCTGTTGTGTATGTTGTGTATTTTTGTCTGTTGGCATACGGGGCTACCTGTATGTTTAAAAAATAACAAATTGGCCGAGCGGTTGGTGTACCAGCAGGGTCAGCGCTGCTTGCCATGCTGTGCCAGCGCTGCTTGCCATGCTGTGCCAGCGCTGCTTGCCATGCTGTGCCAGCGCTGCTTGCCATGCTGTGCCAGCGCTGCTTGCCATGCTGTGCCAGCGCTGCTTGCCATGCTGTGCCAGCGCTGCTTGCCATGCTGTGCCAGCTCTTTAGTATAAATGTTATTTTTGGCAGAGAAGTTGGTGCAGAGGAAATCTCTTTATACCTTTGCAAGCACGGGGCGAGTTCAGTGTGTGCTTCTAAGAGCTTTCTGTGTGTGTGTTTGTGTGTGTGTTTGTGTGTTGGTAGACCTCCCTGCTTTATCTTTTGGCAGACATTTGTGTTTTGTACAATGGTATAATGCCAACGTGTGCTGTTTTTGTACTTAACCAAGGAACTTTTTCAGTATGTAATCTCCCCGAACCCCCTCGAAAAACAAAACCAAATACTCTCTACAGGCTAATAAGTAAGCATCAAAGTGAAGGCACCCAATGGCCGCCTGTAAACCATGCAAGTTGTTTCTCATGCTGCTGCCATTTGAAGTGAAAGGTGACCGTGAAAGCAAAACACTAAGCCCCACTTACTGGGAATTATAATGATGCTGTTCTGCGTTCGCCTGACCTGTGGTTACTTTCCATAATGCCGTATGAGAGGTGTCTGGGCCGAGGGCCTCTATTGTCCCCTTTACGTTATCGCAAGACATCACCGCTAACTGCATAGCTATAATATGAGTGAAGGGGAGGCCAACTTCACACCTCAAGGGCCACCAACAGGTCAGATTTTCAGGATTTTCCTGCTTCAGATACGGGTGGCTGTCGTTGACTGAGCCACCTGTGCTGAAGCAGGAATATATAGAATCTTACCTGTTGGTAGCCCTTGAGGACTAGGGTTGGCCACTCCTGATCTAATGGTACTAAACCTACAGCAGTGCAGCAAGGCCCCAAAACCTGTGAGCTACCGTTAAACATGTGTAATGTAGACCAGATAAGATGCACAAATATACCATCAGTCTCTTCCCGGGTGATCATGATATTATTTTATTCTGTTTGGGTAGAGAAGACAGAACATGATTGAAGTCCAAAATACGTGTGCTAACTTTTTGTCCGGGTGGTTTTGGAGCATGGCACAAAGATACAGTATTAAGACAAAATGCAGAACAGTAATATGCAATGGGTAGGAGTGAATGAGAACAGATCGGTTTGCTTCATTGTGCCCAAAACTTTTATATAAAAAGTGTGAGAGCTCGTTACTTGTCAGGTGAGCCAGGGGTACTTAACTCAAGTCCTAAGACCCCCCCCCCTCATGTATAAATATTTATACAATGTCATCAGTTTATAGAACTCGGCACCTCTACCTGTTCTGATATGATAATAATCTAAAGGATTAAGCCAACAGGGGCAGCAGCAAATACAATGAAAGAAACATGTAACCATGATTTCCAGTCTCTTCTGGCAGTGAATGGGTTAAGTTCTCCTGGCTGCTTGCAGTATATAGAATGGACCAAAATAACCCTTGGGGGTGGTGGCTCACCCCTCCTCCCTGCTAGCTCCACAGCTGGGGTGTCACTTTGTGTGTCCTGAGGATGCCAAGTCTCTCCAGCCCGGCCTGTGCGCTGAAGCACTGGAATCCTGCAGCTGTCGTGTAGCACTCTTAGAATTCCAGAATGAGCGGCTCCCTGGGTAGGGGGGGGGAGTAAGTTAACCCACCCCCCTCCCAACAAATGCAGTGCATAATAATCTCTACAGAACGGTGCTGATAATACGTCTCGTTTTTAATGCAATAAAACACTCCGTGTTTGGGCTGTCATCTTTGATCGGATGTGGAAGTCATGTTAACGGTTTATGTAGAAACCTAATTTCCCCTTTTTCTGTTTTTATCATAGATTACAATCATTTTAAATTCCACCCTACATATTTCTCATATGTGATGGGGAGGGCAGGGGTCTTGTATGCATAACACATCCTACAACAGATTCCCAAAGTGTGGTAGTGAAAGGTGTTTTTCTCTTTATTTATTATTTATAAAATATTTTACCAGGAAGTAATACATTGAGAGTTACCTCTCGTTTTCAAGTATGTCCTGGGCACAGAGGTAAGATGACAAATACATGGTTACAACATTGCATGCAGTTAGAGATAATATATACTGTGTGTGCGTGTTTTTCTTAACTATTGTCTAAATCAGGGGTCTCCAAACTCAGTCCTCAAGAGCTGCCAACAGGCCGGCTTTTATGGATATCCCTGGTCCAGCACAGGTCAGTCTTTGACTGAGCCACTGATTGAGCCACCTGTGCTGAAACAGGGCTACCCCTAAAAGCCGGCCTGTTGGCAGCTCTTGAGGACTGAGTTTGGAGACCCCTTGTCTAAATCTTGCAAGCCTGATATATATACAGACAGACACTTCCACATCCAAACTTGGGCTTGGTGTCTACACCGTGCGTTAATGTGTGTACGGTGTGAATCAGCGCATTAATGTGTCAATGTGTGAATCAGCGTGCGTGGCTGTGCTGGTGAAAGTGATGTGGTGTTAGAAAGCATCAGGTACTGGCATTAGGAATCAGCAACTATCAATAGAAGAGCACAATTAACCCCCTGTGCTGCCAGAGGGGCTAGCGCATGTGTGCGCACTCACAGGTCTTGTTAACGCGATGAAGTCTTTAATGATGGTCAACGTCTCAGTCTGCAGCAGGGACCTTTCTCATCTTTATAATGGTCGAGTTTATTGAATACTTACTCACTTTTAAGCAGACCTGTGCGTGCACGGTATTCTCCTACGCCTGTACATTTCTAGCTCGCATCGGAGCACCCAGGCACCTGCGAGAAGAGAAGTGCGAGGGCCCTCTTTCCATTAATATATAAATCTGTATCCAGTCCCGCAGAAATCGGCACTGAGGGTAGAGGCAAGCGCTCCGCACCATGAGAGCTATCGCAGTGTGTGCAAGAAATGCGCCTTTTGTGAAAGATTTCTGAAGGTTTTTACCTGGAGCAAGAAGAAATTATTTCTGCAGTAATTCCCAAGCTGGAATAATTACGGGACCCCCCCTGACCTTACACCTGCTGTGCAGACCAAAGTCTCTGAATGTCGCTCCGCTGTATCATCCTGGATGGCTATCCGCCGACCCAAACTTAACATGGCAAAGATGGAACTCCTCATACTTCCTCCCAAGCCTGGTTCTGCTGCCCCCTTCTACATTCCTGTTGGCAGAATTATCATACATCCAGTATCACAAGCACGCTGCCTAGGGGTCAAATTTGACTCCTCCCTCACATTCTCCTCACATTCTCCTCATATTCACATTGTAGCTAAAACCTGTTGTTTTTTTCCCTCCATAACATAGCACAGATACATCCTTTCCTCTACTGCTAAAACTCTAAGGCCGAGTCCATAGAAGGACAGGCTGCGCTGAGCCGTGCGGACGCTCAGCACTGAGCCCCTGCATCCTCAATGAGGATGCCTTGAGAGGGGGCTCACGCGAGCGTCCGCAGGCGTGCGGAGGCTTCGGAGTTTTCAGCCGAACGCCAAGCTGTTTTTCAGCGCGCTGTCGGCTGAAAACATCCAATCAGCCTGAAGCAGCATCAACGTCACGGCGCCGTGACGTCAGTGCGTCGCGGGCGATTGGCCCAGCGACGTCACTGCCCCGCCTCCAACCACCTCCCCCCGGCTCCCTTCGCGCACGCTGACTCGCCTGCAAGTCCGTGGAATTGCGCTGACTTAAGCAGGCGAGCCTCAGCGTTAGCGCGCCTCCGCTCTCCTGAAGCCTCTATGGCCCCGGCCTAACACAGGCCCTCATTCTCTCCTGTCTAGACTCCTCCTGCTGTCCGGCCTTCCTGCCTCTCACCTGTCTCTCCTACAATCTATCCTAATTGCTGCTATTACTACTCTTTCCTAAATCTGTCTCGGCGTCTCCCCTGCTGAAATCCCTCTCCCGGTTTCCTATCAAATCCCGCATCTCACACACAATTCTGTTATTCACTTTTAAATCTTTACACTCTTCTGCTCCTCCTTATATCTCAGCCCTAATTTCTCGCTATACACCTGGCCAGCTCTTGCTTTCTGCTCAAGGATGTCTTCTTTCTACCCCCTTTGTATCTAAAGTGCTCCCGGTGCTTCATGGAAGTTTAAATAGCTTGCGTCACACGGGCCAATATGGAGCCGTGATGGGACGCTTTACATGTAAAAGGTTAGGGGGGAACTTGTAGTATCTCGGAGGATTGATGTCTGGCTGGGAGTAGTTGATGGGACTTAAAGCTGCAGACCAAGCAATATCCTACATGTGTTTTTGTTTAATAAATCAGTTCTGTACTATGAGAAAATACTTGTAGCATTTAAAAAAAAACTATTTTACAGACATGTCGAATGTATTATAATGCAACAATTCTTTTTTGTTACTATAGCAACCATTTACAAAGTCACATCCCCTTTCTCTTTTTCAGCCTCTGGCACACCCCTGTTTGAGCTCTGTCCTCTCTCTAGCAGTGCACCAATCGTATCTAGTAACTGCCTGGTCACATGATCTCCCCTACAGAACTTTGCATCTTGGGTCCTCTTCTGTTGTACTGGCAGCCATTTAATGAACCCCCGAGCCGAATCTTCGCCGATCGATCGGCAACAGCCAACTACATATCATTGTGTGGATTCTATTGATGCACATATTGATTGGAAAATATATATATAGTTTTTTATTTAAACGGCAGCTTGATCTGCTTTAAAACAAGGACAGTAACAACATAGTGTGGGAAAAGAACTCTGAGTCTTGGTGGGGAGCTGGTTATGTAGTAAAGAAAGCAAAATAAATGAAAAGTATGCTTCTATTTTCCGGGAAGCTACTTGTTGTCCCCCACTTTACCTCGCTGCATTGTAAAGTGGTTTTATAAACATGTCGACACATTTTCAGTCCTCAATTGGAGACGTCTTAACAGTGGAGTTCATGTCAATTCTGCAATTCTGCATCTATGTGATGTCTTCCATACACCAATGATAACACACACATGTACTCCATATAAGCTCCTTTGTTCATGATTAGAGGGGCTTTGGGGGAATTAAGGGCAGCTTCAGGCTCTGTATCATTTTACTGAGAGGTTTGTCTATCTTTTTGGTGAATACTTTATGGCCAGTCCCAAAATAGTTTTCTAATAACAATATGCTCTCCACGCACCTGCCCCTCCTTATATATCATACTTTACCCCTACTCGCTCTACACTCTGCTCATGCCTCTTCTCTCTACCCTGCGTGTCACTACAGCTCTCTCACCTTCACCCCTTCTCACACGCTGCACCCTACCTCTGGCAATACCTCCCTCTCAGTAACCCTCAAACACCTCTCTAACTTCAAGACCCCTCTGAAAACTCACCTGCTCAACGCAGCGTTTTAATGCTCCTGGATAAACTCTACTCACTAAACTACATTATGCTCTCTCTCTCTCTCTGATTGTAAGCTCTCCGGAGCAGAGATTCTATTCTCCCAATGTTACATGTATGTCTTCATGCACTTATGGCATGTGTGTTACTGTACGGTTTGTAGAATTTGTTAAGTGTGCTATAAATGATACATACAATATATACAGGGAAACGCCTCGCAGGAAATGTTGTTTTGGCTTCTTCAGACCTAGAAAGCTCTGCAGCGCAGCAGTGAAATAGTTATGTTCTGACTCTTTGTACCAGTTCCTAGGACAGATGCCAACTGTCACTGGCTTCTTCACATGGGCTGAGTGCAACGATCAACAGCTTGGATTTTAAAAGCATTAGCAACATTACCGCGGAGTATTTCCAGCCGCTGAGCTGTGCTACATGTGGACTGTCAGTTTCCCTGCCCACAATGAGAATGCTGTGGCCATCTTCCCCCTGCTGGAGAAGATACTATTCCTATGCTTTTTAATAGAGCCGAAATCTGGTCCAGCAAGGGGTAAGGCGCCTGTACATCTTATTTATCAGGGGAATTTCTCTTCTACCCTCTGGAACACATTGGTGGATGGAAAACAAACACTGTCTGTGGGATTTGGCCTTTACAGCTGTACAGAACATCTCAGAAACACAGGGCTTGTCAGCCGCTAACAAATGCAGATCTTTACCAACCATAGAAAGAAGGAATAAAAAGTAACCCTGGAATATGCTGCCGCTGCTGCTGCTGCTGCTGCTGCTGCTGCTCTGATGGGCACAGGATGTTAGCAAAAAAAATCTGATACTTGCTAAATCCATCCACACCAGCTTCCACTCTCAGCACCTACGTGTCCAGGGGCAGTGACACCAAACACAGGCCCCTTCTTGCTATCTTTAGCTGCGTTGAACCCTGGCATCGGTCAAAGAGCTGTAACCCCTTCCCTGCCAGCGAGGGCTGACCAACAAAATAATTACCGTGGGTTTTACCTTTAATGCTTGCAGCACATGGGTGGATATAAATAACTTGTATTTTATTGTACAAGACAACATTAAAAAAAAAGACACTGCTTAACCCCTTCAATTCCAGAGGGGATAGCAACCCAAAGCTTTGCATGTTCTGATATTAGTTCGTTGATGTGTCTCTGGACCATCGGGCAGCCAATCAGGGAGTTGCCATGCATTACAATGGCCAGAGAGGAGAGCAATATGGACGTTCGGTCAGTACTGGAAGTGACTGGACACAACAGCTTGTCACATTCATTCTAGAAGCTCCAAGTGACCTAAATAAGTAGTGGTGCTGTGTCTGTCTGACTGTTAAACAGCAGGTAAAGCTCCATGGAACTTATTGTATCAAATGTAATTATATGTTTGTGTAACCCAGGTCTCTTTCAGCCCCAGAGATCCCCCATGTAGCGCTCCGAGGCTCTGCGGCACACCCGGCTAGCGGGGGCCGCCATGACAGGTTGCGCGTTGGTCGCGCAGGCGCAGTAAGGGTAGCACACGCGGTCCCAATGCTAAAGAGGTCCTGAGTGGACTACAATTCCCAGCAGCCTCTGGGGATTGCCCTTTCACCCACATCACGTGCAGCCAGCCAGCAAATAGGGTTTTGCAGCTTCTCCTGTGGAGGAAGGCTACAATATTGCGGGGACCACGTTTGGCAGTTGAAGCTGGGAGCAGGAAGGGGAAGGCAGGGTGTAGGGAGCAAGTGGCTCCTACACCAGGTAAGGTTCCCAAGATCCCAGGCAGGCCCCAATCCCCACCAGGGTAGGGGGTAGGTACTGAGGGACGGCCCCTAGGTTAGGGACTCTGCCCTTAGCTGTGTGACGGTGCAGGCTTGTCAGTGTCACGGCTGGTAGTGCTGTGTGCGCTGACAAGTAGGCACAGTGTGTGTGTGAAATGCAGTGTAGCTGAGGTAGTGTGGGTGCAGGGGGTCAGTGACCCATCTGCATAGGACAGGCTGGCGAGTCGTCTGGGACCAGACGGCTGGACATTAAGACCCAAGAGGCAGACCGTGATTCATCTGACCCTTTGCGAAGAGGTACCGGTCACCGCCGTGACCGGAAGGTACTATAACATCAAGTGCACCAACACCGGTCAACAGGCGCTGATCCCGCCTTAGGCTAAACTCTTTAGGAACACTGAGCAAGTGGTTAAAGAACTGAGCCTATACCATCACTTTAACATATATGGATACGGTGTGTGGGGCACGCGGTGAAGGGACGGAGACGTTACTCCTGATGAGTGGGCGAGCCACTAAGGTTATACAGTTATAGTATAAGGTTATATGTGTTGGGTCATATTGCTATAAGATAGAGTGATAAGGTATCGTGCATTATCTTATAGTAAAACTGGTTGCATCATATATGTGTGTTGTTGTATTTCTTGCCCAGGGGAATCTCACATCACGGGGATCCTGGGTAAGTGGAGGCGCTGCGCTAAGTAAGTGTATGAGTGTTACCCCAGGCTCCCAGCTAGCGGAGGCTCAGATCTCCTGGAGCCGCAGGTGGTGTACAGCGACCAGTAGTTCCTTTGGGAGGGTTCAGAAAAAGGGCTACATTTGATAAAAAGGAAAGGGGAAGTCGCTCAAACTATACATTTGTCAATTAAACAGTAAGGGACTGTCTCGTTTGTAACTCTAAAAGTAGTTGTACTCTATCCTAGTACAGGGGCGGCCGACTCCAGTCCTCAAGGGCCATGAACAGGTCAGGTTTTCAGGATATTTCTGCTTCAGGACAGGCAGGGTTGCCACCTTATACTGAAGGCCAACCCGGAGAAAAAAATAAAAAATAATTCTCTCTTACCTGCGGCGGCGTTTCCCGGCGTCCTCCTGCATCCCCCCTCCCCACAACCCCTACCAACATGGCTGCGCTGCGTCAAGTGACGCTGCGTTGCCATGACAATGAGACGCTACGTAACGCCATGACGTTGCGCTGCGTCAAGGAAACGGGCATCACGTGACGCTGTGGCATCACATAGCGGCCCATTGTCATGGCAACCTGACCTGCTGGTGGCCGCCCCTAGCCCTAGTAACACACATATTCCCAGCTCGCTCAAACTCCCACACCCACCACACCATGAATATATATTTATGTCAAAAGGAGTGCTACTGGGCGTGGCAAATGTATACAACAAGAGACAGGGGTGCCCAATGCTACATCCCATTGACAAAACATATAAAGTAATAAGTATAAAGTTTAAATGCTTCAATAATAATATTAAATACTTGGTTATTTAGTTAAACCCTTTGGCCAAAGTGTCATAATCCTGCATACCACGCCAAGGTATAACCAAAATGAATGCAGGTCCTACACTACACTGTGAACCTTTCCCTTTACCTCTGTATGAGGGGAAAGAACCAGTAGATTCTGTTCTTTGCCGCAGAGAGGAAAGACCTCCCAAGTTAAAAAGGTGAGGAGGGGTGAGCTCTTCTTGGGGGAAGAGCCACCTACCTAGTCCTAGCCCTAGTAACACCATTGCGGTGTGTAATGAGAAAACAAACACGCCCTTAACCCATTCACTGCAATAACGCAGTATATTGTAGCTTGTTCCTTTGCAAGTCAGGGAGTGAGAAGCATGGAGTCTGATTGCAGAGCTGGTTATAATGAGTAACGTCCTGCTGCTATGTGGCAGAGAAGCAGGTGGCCAGTGCTGGATTAAGATTTGAAGAAGGCCCAAAGCTAGGATAAAGAGGAGACCCCTACAAAGAGTGCGAGAGTCCATTCCAATAACTTAAACAAAACGGGGACTGTGGATATGAAGTCAAAGGAAAGAACGAACTAACCCCGGGGTTCTCAACTCCAGTCCTCAAGACCCCCCAACAGGTCAGGTTTTCAGGATATCCCTGCTTCAGCACAGGTGGCTCAATCATCCCCTGCTTCAGCACAGGGGGCCCAATCAGAGGCTCAGTTGACTGATCCTCTGATTGAGCCCCCTGTGCTGAAGCAGGGATAGCTGGAAAACCTGACCTGTTGGGGGGGAGGGGGGATCTCGAGGACTGGAGCTGAGAACCCCTGAACTAAACCGTTATGTCCTCCTGGGAAATGTTGCTGAGTGGCTGTTGTCCGTCTTTTCTTCACATGACATAGGTCGCATTTAGCGCACATTCAACTTCTGTTACTAAAGATTCAAACCGCTATTGATTTTATTCTAATTTATCTTTAGCGTGAATAGACAATCTGGATTTCTGGAGTCCCTCAAATATATTGTATTAGAAGAAAAAAATCTTAGTATTTGGAGGCCCCTCAAATTGCGAGGCCCTAAGCTCTAGTTTATTGAGCTTATAGGTAAATGCACCACTGAGGTGCCCTCTGTGTGAGGTGCTTGGATTGGGACAGCAGCTACTCTATATGCAGTGAGCAGGGGGAGCTGGCAGCTCCCAGCAGGGACTCGACATGCAGTGAGCGGGGGGAGCTGGCAGCTCCCAGCAGGGACTCTAAGTGCAGTGAGCAGGGGGAGCTGGCAGCTCCCAGCGGGGACTCTACGTGCAGTGAGCGGGGGGAGCTGGCAGCTCCCAGCAGGGACTCTACGTGCAGTGAGCAGGGGGAGCTGGCAGCTCCCAGCAGGGACTCTACGTGCAGTGAGCAGGGGGAGCCGGCAGCTCCCAGCGGGGACTCTACGTGCAGTGAGCAGGGGGAGCCGGCAGCTCCCAGCGGGGACTCTACATGCAGTGAGCGGGGGGAGCTGGCAGCTCCCAGCAGGGACTCTACGTGCAGTGAGCGGGGGGAGCTGGCAGCTCCCAGCAGGGACTCTGTGCAGTGAGCAGGGGGAGCCGGCAGCTCCCAGCGGGGACTCTACGTGCAGTGAGCGGGGGGAGCTGGCAGCTCCCAGCAGGGACTCTACGTGCAGTGAGCAGGGGGAGCTGGCAGCTCCCAGCGGGGACTCTACGTGCAGTGAGCGGGGGGAGCTGGCAGCTCCCAGCAGGGACTCTACGTGCAGTGAGCAGGGGGAGCTGGCAGCTCCCAGCAGGGACTCTACGTGCAGTGAGCAGGGGGAGCTGGCAGCTCCCAGCAGGGACTCGACGTGCAGTGAGCGGGGGGAGCCGGCAGCTCCCAGCAGGGACTCTACGTGCAGTGAGCAGGGGGAGCTGGCAGCTCCCAGCAGGGACTCTACCTGCAGTGAGCAGGGGGAGCTGGCAGCTCCCAGCAGGGACTCGAGGTGCAGTGAGCGGGGGGAGCTGGCAGCTCCCAGCAGGGACTCTACGTGCAGTGAGCGGGGGGAGCTGGCAGCTCCCAGCAGGGACTCTACGTGCAGTGAGCAGGGGGAGCTGGCAGCTCCCAGCAGGGACTCTACCTGCAGTGAGCAGGGGGAGCTGGCAGCTCCCAGCAGGGACTCTACCTGCAGTGAGCAGGGGGAGCTGGCAGCTCCCAGCAGGGACTCTAAGTGCAGTGAGCGGGGGGAGCCGGCAGCTCCCAGCAGGGACTCGAGGTGCAGTGAGCGGGGGGAGCTGGCAGCTCCCAGCAGGGACTCTACGTGCAGTGAGCAGGGGGAGCTGGCAGCTCCCAGCAGGGACTCTACGTGCAGTGAGCGGGGGGAGCCGGCAGCTCCCAGCAGGGACTCTACGTGCAGTGAGCAGGGGGAGCTGGCAGCTCCCAGCAGGGACTCGACGTGCAGTGAGCAGGGGGAGCTGGCAGCTCCCAGCAGGGACTCGACGTGCAGTGAGCAGGGGGAGCTGGCAGCTCCCAGCAGGGACTCGACGTGCAGTGAGCAGGGGGAGCTGGCAGCTCCCAGCAGGGACTCTGCAGTGAGCGGGGGGAGCTGGCAGCTCCCAGCAGGGACTCGACGTGCAGTGAGCGGGGGGAGCTGGCAGCTCCCAGCAGGGACTCTACATGCAGTGAGCGGGGGGAGCTGGCAGCTCCCAGCAGGGACTCTACGTGCAGTGAGCAGGGGGAGCCGGCAGCTCCCAGCAGGGACTCTACATGCAGTGAGCGGGGGGGAGCTGGCAGCTCCCAGCAGGGACTCTACGTGCAGTGAGCAGGGGGAGCTGGCAGCTCCCAGCAGGGACTCTGTGCAGTGAGCAGGGGGAGCTGGCAGCTCCCAGCAGGGACTCTACATGCAGTGAGCAGGGGGAGCTGGCAGCTCCCAGCAGGGACTCTACCTGCAGTGAGCAGGGGGAGCTGGCAGCTCCCAGCAGGGACTCTAAGTGCAGTGAGCGGGGGGAGCCGGCAGCTCCCAGCAGGGACTCGAGGTGCAGTGAGCGGGGGGAGCTGGCAGCTCCCAGCAGGGACTCTACGTGCAGTGAGCAGGGGGAGCTGGCAGCTCCCAGCAGGGACTCTACGTGCAGTGAGCGGGGGGAGCCGGCAGCTCCCAGCAGGGACTCTACGTGCAGTGAGCAGGGGGAGCTGGCAGCTCCCAGCAGGGACTCGACGTGCAGTGAGCAGGGGGAGCTGGCAGCTCCCAGCAGGGACTCGACGTGCAGTGAGCAGGGGGAGCTGGCAGCTCCCAGCAGGGACTCGACGTGCAGTGAGCAGGGGGAGCTGGCAGCTCCCAGCAGGGACTCTGCAGTGAGCGGGGGGAGCTGGCAGCTCCCAGCAGGGACTCGACGTGCAGTGAGCGGGGGGAGCTGGCAGCTCCCAGCAGGGACTCTACATGCAGTGAGCGGGGGGAGCTGGCAGCTCCCAGCAGGGACTCTACGTGCAGTGAGCAGGGGGAGCCGGCAGCTCCCAGCAGGGACTCTACATGCAGTGAGCGGGGGGGAGCTGGCAGCTCCCAGCAGGGACTCTACGTGCAGTGAGCAGGGGGAGCTGGCAGCTCCCAGCAGGGACTCTGTGCAGTGAGCAGGGGGAGCTGGCAGCTCCCAGCAGGGACTCTACATGCAGTGAGCGGGGGGAGCCGGCAGCTCCCAGCAGGGACTCTGTGCAGTGAGCGGGGGGAGCTGGCAGCTCCCAGCAGGGACTCTACGTGCAGTGAGCAGGGGGAGCCGGCAGCTCCCAGCAGGGACTCTACATGCAGTGAGCGGGGGGGAGCCGGCAGCTCCCAGCAGGGACTCTACATGCAGTGAGCAGGGGGAGCCGGCAGCTCCCAGCAGGGACTCGACGTGCAGTGAGCGGGGGGAGCTGGCAGCTCCCAGCAGGGACTCTACGTGCAGTGAGCAGGGGGAGCTGGCAGCTCCCAGCAGGGACTCTACGTGCAGTGAGCAGGGGGAGCTGGCAGCTCCCAGCAGGGACTCTGTGCAGTGAGCAGGGGGAGCTGGCAGCTCCCAGCAGGGAATCTACGTGCAGTGAGCGGGGAGAGCCGGAAGCTCCCAGCAGGGACTCTGTGCAGTGAGCGGGGGGAGCTGGCAGCTCCCAGCAGGGACTCTACATGCAGTGAGCGGGGGGAGCCGGCAGCTCCCAGCAGGGACTCTACGTGCAGTGAGCAGGGGGAGCCGGCAGCTCCCAGCAGGGACTCTACATGCAGTGAGCGGGGGGAGCCGGCAGCTCCCAGCAGGGACTCTACATGCAGTGAGCAGGGGGAGCCGGCAGCTCCCAGCAGGGACTCGACGTGCAGTGAGCGGGGGGAGCTGGCAGCTCCCAGCAGGGACTCTACGTGCAGTGAGCAGGGGGAGCCGGCAGCTCCCAGCAGGGACTCTACATGCAGTGAGCAGGGGGAGCTGGCAGCTCCCAGCAGGGACTCGACGTGCAGTGAGCGGGGGGAGCTGGCAGCTCCCAGCAGGGACTCTACGTGCAGTGAGCAGGGGGAGCCGGCAGCTCCCAGCAGGGACTCTACGTGCAGTGAGCAGGGGGAGCTGGCAGCTCCCAGCAGGGACTCTACGTGCAGTGAGCGGGGGGAGCTGGCAGCTCCCAGCAGGGACTCGAGGTGCAGTGAGCGGGGGGAGCTGGCAGCTCCCAGCAGGGACTCGAGGTGCAGTGAGCAGGGGGAGCTGGCAGCTCCCAGCAGGGACTCTAAGTGCAGTGAGCGGGGGGAGCTGGCAGCTCCCAGCAGGGACTCTACGTGCAGTGAGCGGGGGGAGCTGGCAGCTCCCAGCAGGGACTCTACGTGCAGTGAGCGGGGGGAGCTGGCAGCTCCCAGCAGGGACTCTACATGCAGTGAGCAGGGGGAGCTGGCAGCTCCCAGCAGGGACTCTACATGCAGTGAGCAGGGGGAGCCGGCAGCTCCCAGCAGGGACTCTACATGCAGTGAGCGGGGGGAGCCGGCAGCTCCCAGCAGGGACTCTACGTGCAGTGAGCGGGGGGAGCCGGCAGCTCCCAGCAGGGACTCTACGTGCAGTGAGCAGGGGGAGCTGGCAGCTCCCAGCAGGGACTCGACGTGCAGTGAGCAGGGGGAGCTGGCAGCTCCCAGCAGGGACTCGACGTGCAGTGAGCAGGGGGAGCTGGCAGCTCCCAGCAGGGACTCGACGTGCAGTGAGCAGGGGGAGCTGGCAGCTCCCAGCAGGGACTCTGTGCAGTGAGCGGGGGGAGCTGGCAGCTCCCAGCAGGGACTCGACGTGCAGTGAGCGGGGGGAGCTGGCAGCTCCCAGCAGGGACTCTACATGCAGTGAGCGGGGGGAGCTGGCAGCTCCCAGCAGGGACTCTACGTGCAGTGAGCAGGGGGAGCCGGCAGCTCCCAGCAGGGACTCTACATGCAGTGAGCGGGGGGGAGCTGGCAGCTCCCAGCAGGGACTCTACGTGCAGTGAGCAGGGGGAGCTGGCAGCTCCCAGCAGGGACTCTGTGCAGTGAGCAGGGGGAGCTGGCAGCTCCCAGCAGGGACTCTACGTGCAGTGAGCGGGGGGAGCCGGAAGCTCCCAGCAGGGACTCTGTGCAGTGAGCGGGGGGAGCTGGCAGCTCCCAGCAGGGACTCTACATGCAGTGAGCGGGGGGAGCTGGCAGCTCCCAGCAGGGACTCGAGGTGCAGTGAGCGGGGGGAGCTGGCAGCTCCCAGCAGGGACTCGAGGTGCAGTGAGCAGGGGGAGCTGGCAGCTCCCAGCAGGGACTCTAAGTGCAGTGAGCGGGGGGAGCTGGCAGCTCCCAGCAGGGACTCTACGTGCAGTGAGCGGGGGGAGCTGGCAGCTCCCAGCAGGGACTCTACGTGCAGTGAGCGGGGGGAGCTGGCAGCTCCCAGCAGGGACTCTACATGCAGTGAGCAGGGGGAGCTGGCAGCTCCCAGCAGGGACTCTACATGCAGTGAGCAGGGGGAGCCGGCAGCTCCCAGCAGGGACTCTACATGCAGTGAGCGGGGGGAGCCGGCAGCTCCCAGCAGGGACTCTACGTGCAGTGAGCGGGGGGAGCCGGCAGCTCCCAGCAGGGACTCTACGTGCAGTGAGCAGGGGGAGCTGGCAGCTCCCAGCAGGGACTCGACGTGCAGTGAGCAGGGGGAGCTGGCAGCTCCCAGCAGGGACTCGACGTGCAGTGAGCAGGGGGAGCTGGCAGCTCCCAGCAGGGACTCGACGTGCAGTGAGCAGGGGGAGCTGGCAGCTCCCAGCAGGGACTCTGTGCAGTGAGCGGGGGGAGCTGGCAGCTCCCAGCAGGGACTCGACGTGCAGTGAGCGGGGGGAGCTGGCAGCTCCCAGCAGGGACTCTACATGCAGTGAGCGGGGGGAGCTGGCAGCTCCCAGCAGGGACTCTACGTGCAGTGAGCAGGGGGAGCCGGCAGCTCCCAGCAGGGACTCTACATGCAGTGAGCGGGGGGGAGCTGGCAGCTCCCAGCAGGGACTCTACGTGCAGTGAGCAGGGGGAGCTGGCAGCTCCCAGCAGGGACTCTGTGCAGTGAGCAGGGGGAGCTGGCAGCTCCCAGCAGGGACTCTACGTGCAGTGAGCGGGGGGAGCCGGAAGCTCCCAGCAGGGACTCTGTGCAGTGAGCGGGGGGAGCTGGCAGCTCCCAGCAGGGACTCTACATGCAGTGAGCGGGGGGAGCCGGCAGCTCCCAGCAGGGACTCTACGTGCAGTGAGCAGGGGGAGCTGGCAGCTCCCAGCAGGGACTCTACGTGCAGTGAGCAGGGGGAGCCGGCAGCCCCCAGCAAGGACTCTACATGCAGTGAGCGGGGGGAGCCGGCAGCTCCCAGCAGGGACTCTACATGCAGTGAGCAGGGGGAGCCGGCAGCTCCCAGCAGGGACTCGACGTGCAGTGAGCGGGGGGAGCTGGCAGCTCCCAGCAGGGACTCTACGTGCAGTGAGCAGGGGGAGCCGGCAGCTCCCAGCAGGGACTCTACATGCAGTAAGCAGGGGGAGCTGGCAGCTCCCAGCAGGGACTCGACGTGCAGTGAGCGGGGGGAGCTGGCAGCTCCCAGCAGGGACTCTACGTGCAGTGAGCAGGGGGAGCCGGCAGCTCCCAGCAGGGACTCTACGTGCAGTGAGCAGGGGGAGCTGGCAGCTCCCAGCAGGGACTCGAGGTGCAGTGAGCGGGGGGAGCTGGCAGCTCCCAGCAGGGACTCGAGGTGCAGTAAGCGGGGGGAGCTGGCAGCTCCCAGCAGGGACTCGAGGTGCAGTGAGCAGGGGGAGCTGGCAGCTCCCAGCAGGGACTCTAAGTGCAGTGAGCGGGGGGAGCTGGCAGCTCCCAGCAGGGACTCTAAGTGCAGTGAGCGGGGGGAGCTGGCAGCTCCCAGCAGGGACTCGACGTGCAGTGAGTGGGGGGAGCTGGCAGCTCCCAGCAGGGACTCTACATGCAGTGAGCAGGGGGAGCCGGCAGCTCCCAGCAGGGACTCTACATGCAGTGAGCGGGGGGAGCCGGCAGCTCCCAGCAGGGACTCTACGTGCAGTGAGCGGGGGGAGCCGGCAGCTCCCAGCAGGGACTCTACATGCAGTGAGCAGGGGGAGCTGGCAGCTCCCAGCAGGGACTCTACATGCAGTGAGCGGGGGGAGCCGGCAGCTCCCAGCAGGGACTCTACGTGCAGTGAGCAGGGGGAGCTGGCAGCTCCCAGCAGGGACTCTACGTGCAGTGAGCAGGGGGAGCTGGCAGCTCCCAGCAGGGACTCTACGTGCAGTGAGCGGGGGGAGCCGGCAGCTCCCAGCAGGGACTCTACGTGCAGTGAGCAGGGGGAGCCGGCAGCTCCCAGCAGGGACTCTACGTGCAGTGAGCGGGGAGAGCTGGCAGCTCCCAGCAGGGACTCTAAGTGCAGTGAGCGGGGGGAGCTGGCAGCTCCCAGCAGGGACTCTAAGTGCAGTGAGCGGGGGGAGCTGGCAGCTCCCAGCAGGGACTCTAAGTGCAGTGAGCGGGGGGAGCTGGCAGCTCCCAGCAGGGACTCTAAGTGCAGTGAGCGGGGGGAGCTGGCAGCTCCCAGCAGGGACTCTAAGTGCAGTGAGCGGGGGGAGCTGGCAGCTCCCAGCAGGGACTCTACGTGCAGTGAGCGGGGGGAGCTGGCAGCTCCCAGCAGGGACTCGACGTGCAGTGAGTGGGGGGAGCTGGCAGCTCCCAGCAGGGACTCTAAGTGCAGTGAGCGGGGGGAGCTGGCAGCTCCCAGCAGGGACTCTAAGTGCAGTGAGCGGGGGAGCTGGCAGCTCCCAGCAGGGACTCTACGTGCAGTGAGCGGGGGAAGCTGGCAGCTCCCAGCAGGGACTCTACGTGCAGTGAGCGGGGGGAGCCGGCAGCTCCCAGCAGGGACTCTACGTGCAGTGAGCAGGGGGAGCTGGCAGCTCCCAGCAGGGACTCGACGTGCAGTGAGCAGGGGGAGCTGGCAGCTCCCAGCAGGGACTCGACGTGCAGTGTGCAGGGGGAGCTGGCAGCTCCCAGCAGGGACTCGACGTGCAGTGAGCAGGGGGAGCTGGCAGCTCCCAGCAGGGACTCTGTGCAGTGAGCGGGGGGAGCTGGCAGCTCCCAGCAGGGACTCGACGTGCAGTGAGCGGGGGGAGCTGGCAGCTCCCAGCAGGGACTCTACATGCAGTGAGCGGGGGGAGCTGGCAGCTCCCAGCAGGGACTCTACGTGCAGTGAGCAGGGGGAGCCGGCAGCTCCCAGCAGGGACTCTATGTGCAGTGAGCGGGGGGGAGCTGGCAGCTCCCAGCAGGGACTCTACGTGCAGTGAGCAGGGGGAGCTGGCAGCTCCCAGCAGGGACTCTGTGCAGTGAGCAGGGGGAGCTGGCAGCTCCCAGCAGGGAATCTACGTGCAGTGAGCGGGGGGAGCCGGAAGCTCCCAGCAGGGACTCTGTGCAGTGAGCGGGGGGAGCTGGCAGCTCCCAGCAGGGACTCTACATGCAGTGAGCGGGGGGAGCCGGCAGCTCCCAGCAGGGACTCTACGTGCAGTGAGCAGGGGGAGCTGGCAGCTCCCAGCAGGGACTCTACGTGCAGTGAGCAGGGGGAGCCGGCAGCTCCCAGCAGGGACTCTACATGCAGTGAGCGGGGGGAGCCGGCAGCTCCCAGCAGGGACTCTACATGCAGTGAGCAGGGGGAGCCGGCAGCTCCCAGCAGGGACTCGACGTGCAATGAGCGGGGGGAGCTGGCAGCTCCCAGCAGGGACTCTACGTGCAGTGAGCAGGGGGAGCCGGCAGCTCCCAGCAGGGACTCTACATGCAGTGAGCAGGGGGAGCTGGCAGCTCCCAGCAGGGACTCGACGTGCAGTGAGCGGGGGGAGCTGGCAGCTCCCAGCAGGGACTCTACGTGCAGTGAGCAGGGGGAGCCGGCAGCTCCCAGCAGGGACTCTACGTGCAGTGAGCAGGGGGAGCTGGCAGCTCCCAGCAGGGACTCTACGTGCAGTGAGCGGGGGGAGCTGGCAGCTCCCAGCAGGGACTCGAGGTGCAGTGAGCGGGGGGAGCTGGCAGCTCCCAGCAGGGACTCAAGGTGCAGTGAGCAGGGGGAGCTGGCAGCTCCCAGCAGGGACTCTAAGTGCAGTGAGCGGGGGGAGCTGGCAGCTCCCAGCAGGGACTCTAAGTGCAGTGAGCGGGGGGAGCTGGCAGCTCCCAGCAGGGACTCTACGTGCAGTGAGCGGGGGGAGCTGGCAGCTCCCAGCAGGGACTCGACGTGCAGTGAGTGGGGGGAGCTGGCAGCTCCCAGCAGGGACTCTACATGCAGTGAGCAGGGGGAGCTGGCAGCTCCCAGCAGGGACTCTACATGCAGTGAGCAGGGGGAGCCGGCAGCTCCCAGCAGGGACTCTACATGCAGTGAGCGGGGGGAGCCGGCAGCTCCCAGCAGGGACTCTACGTGCAGTGAGCGGGGGGAGCCGGCAGCTCCCAGCAGGGACTCTACATGCAGTGAGCAGGGGGAGCTGGCAGCTCCCAGCAGGGACTCTACATGCAGTGAGCGGGGGGAGCCGGCAGCTCCCAGCAGGGACTCTACGTGCAGTGAGCGGGGGGAGCCGGCAGCTCCCAGCAGGGACTCTACATGCAGTGAGCAGGGGGAGCTGGCAGCTCCCAGCAGGGACTCTACATGCAGTGAGCGGGGGGAGCCGGCAGCTCCCAGCAGGGACTCTACGTGCAGTGAGCGGGGGGAGCTGGCAGCTCCCAGCAGGGACTCTACGTGCAGTGAGCAGGGGGAGCCGGCAGCTCCCAGCAGGGACTCTACGTGCAGTGAGCAGGGGGAGCTGGCAGCTCCCAGCAGGGACTCTACGTGCAGTGAGCGGGGGGAGCTGGCAGCTCCCAGCAGGGACTCGAGGTGCAGTGAGCGGGGGGAGCTGGCAGCTCCCAGCAGGGACTCGAGGTGCAGTGAGCAGGGGGAGCTGGCAGCTCCCAGCAGGGACTCTAAGTGCAGTGAGCGGGGGGAGCTGGCAGCTCCCAGCAGGGACTCTACATGCAGTGAGCAGGGGGAGCTGGCAGCTCCCAGCAGGGACTCTACATGCAGTGAGCAGGGGGAGCCGGCAGCTCCCAGCAGGGACTCTACATGCAGTGAGCGGGGGGAGCCGGCAGCTCCCAGCAGGGACTCTACGTGCAGTGAGCGGGGGGAGCCGGCAGCTCCCAGCAGGGACTCTACATGCAGTGAGCAGGGGGAGCTGGCAGCTCCCAGCAGGGACTCTACATGCAGTGAGCGGGGGGAGCCGGCAGCTCCCAGCAGGGACTCTACGTGCAGTGAGCAGGGGGAGCTGGCAGCTCCCAGCAGGGACTCTACGTGCAGTGAGCGGGGGGAGCCGGCAGCTCCCAGCAGGGACTCTACGTGCAGTGAGCAGGGGGAGCTGGCAGCTCCCAGCAGGGACTCGACGTGCAGTGAGCAGGGGGAGCTGGCAGCTCCCAGCAGGGACTCGACGTGCAGTGAGCAGGGGGAGCTGGCAGCTCCCAGCAGGGACTCTACATGCAGTGAGCGGGGGGAGCCGGCAGCTCCCAGCAGGGACTCTACATGCAGTGAGCAGGGGGAGCTGGCAGCTCCCAGCAGGGACTCTACATGCAGTGAGCGGGGGGAGCCGGCAGCTCCCAGCAGGGACTCTACGTGCAGTGAGCGGGGGGAGCCGGCAGCTCCCAGCAGGGACTCTACATGCAGTGAGCAGGGGGAGCTGGCAGTTCCCAGCAGGGACTCTACATGCAGTGAGCGGGGGGAGCCGGCAGCTCCCAGCAGGGACTCTACGTGCAGTGAGCGGGGGGAGCTGGCAGCTCCCAGCAGGGACTCTACGTGCAGTGAGCAGGGGGAGCCGGCAGCTCCCAGCAGGGACTCTACGTGCAGTGAGCAGGGGGAGCTGGCAGCTCCCAGCAGGGACTCTACGTGCAGTGAGCGGGGGGAGCTGGCAGCTCCCAGCAGGGACTCGAGGTGCAGTGAGCGGGGGGAGCTGGCAGCTCCCAGCAGGGACTCGAGGTGCAGTGAGCAGGGGGAGCTGGCAGCTCCCAGCAGGGACTCTAAGTGCAGTGAGCGGGGGGAGCTGGCAGCTCCCAGCAGGGACTCTACATGCAGTGAGCAGGGGGAGCTGGCAGCTCCCAGCAGGGACTCTACATGCAGTGAGCAGGGGGAGCCGGCAGCTCCCAGCAGGGACTCTACATGCAGTGAGCGGGGGGAGCCGGCAGCTCCCAGCAGGGACTCTACGTGCAGTGAGCGGGGGGAGCCGGCAGCTCCCAGCAGGGACTCTACATGCAGTGAGCAGGGGGAGCTGGCAGCTCCCAGCAGGGACTCTACATGCAGTGAGCGGGGGGAGCCGGCAGCTCCCAGCAGGGACTCTACGTGCAGTGAGCAGGGGGAGCTGGCAGCTCCCAGCAGGGACTCTACGTGCAGTGAGCGGGGGGAGCCGGCAGCTCCCAGCAGGGACTCTACGTGCAGTGAGCAGGGGGAGCTGGCAGCTCCCAGCAGGGACTCGACGTGCAGTGAGCAGGGGGAGCTGGCAGCTCCCAGCAGGGACTCGACGTGCAGTGAGCAGGGGGAGCTGGCAGCTCCCAGCAGGGACTCGACGTGCAGTGAGCAGGGGGAGCTGGCAGCTCCCAGCAGGGACTCTGTGCAGTGAGCGGGGGGAGCTGGCAGCTCCCAGCAGGGACTCGACGTGCAGTGAGCGGGGGGAGCTGGCAGCTCCCAGCAGGGACTCTACATGCAGTGAGCGGGGGGAGCTGGCAGCTCCCAGCAGGGACTCTACGTGCAGTGAGCAGGGGGAGCCGGCAGCTCCCAGCAGGGACTCTACATGCAGTGAGCGGGGGGGAGCTGGCAGCTCCCAGCAGGGACTCGAGGTGCAGTGAGCGGGGGGGAGCTGGCAGCTCCCAGCAGGGACTCTACGTGCAGTGAGCAGGGGGAGCTGGCAGCTCCCAGCAGGGACTCTGTGCAGTGAGCAGGGGGAGCTGGCAGCTCCCAGCAGGGACTCTACGTGCAGTGAGCGGGGGGAGCCGGAAGCTCCCAGCAGGGACTCTGTGCAGTGAGCGGGGGGAGCTGGCAGCTCCCAGCAGGGACTCTACATGCAGTGAGCGGGGGGAGCCGGCAGCTCCCAGCAGGGACTCTACGTGCAGTGAGCAGGGGGAGCTGGCAGCTCCCAGCAGGGACTCTACGTGCAGTGAGCAGGGGGAGCCGGCAGCTCCCAGCAAGGACTCTACATGCAGTGAGCGGGGGGAGCCGGCAGCTCCCAGCAGGGACTCTACGTGCAGTGAGCGGGGGGAGCTGGCAGCTCCCAGCAGGGACTCGACGTGCAGTGAGTGGGGGGAGCTGGCAGCTCCCAGCAGGGACTCTAAGTGCAGTGAGCGGGGGGAGCTGGCAGCTCCCAGCAGGGACTCTACGTGCAGTGAGCAGGGGGAGCCGGCAGCTCCCAGCAGGGACTCTACGTGCAGTGAGCGGGGGGAGCCGGCAGCTCCCAGCAGGGACTCTACGTGCAGTGAGCAGGGAGAGCTGGCAGCTCCCAGCAGGGACTCTAAGTGCAGTGAGCGGGGGGAGCTGGCAGCTCCCAGCAGGGACTCTAAGTGCAGTGAGCGGGGGGAGCTGGCAGCTCCCAGCAGGGACTCTAAGTGCAGTGAGCGGGGGGAGCTGGCAGCTCCCAGCAGGGACTCTACGTGCAGTGAGCGGGGGGAGCTGGCAGCTCCCAGCAGGGACTCGACGTGCAGTGAGTGGGGGGAGCTGGCAGCTCCCAGCAGGGACTCTAAGTGCAGTGAGCGGGGGGAGCTGGCAGCTCCCAGCAGGGACTCGAGGTGCAGTGAGCGGGGGGAGCTGGCAGCTCCCAGCAGGGACTCGAGGTGCAGTGAGCAGGGGGAGCTGGCAGCTCCCAGCAGGGACTCTAAGTGCAGTGAGCGGGGGGAGCTGGCAGCTCCCAGCAGGGACTCTACATGCAGTGAGCAGGGGGAGCTGGCAGCTCCCAGCAGGGACTCTACATGCAGTGAGCAGGGGGAGCCGGCAGCTCCCAGCAGGGACTCTACATGCAGTGAGCGGGGGGAGCCGGCAGCTCCCAGCAGGGACTCTACGTGCAGTGAGCGGGGGGAGCCGGCAGCTCCCAGCAGGGACTCTACATGCAGTGAGCAGGGGGAGCTGGCAGCTCCCAGCAGGGACTCTACATGCAGTGAGCGGGGGGAGCCGGCAGCTCCCAGCAGGGACTCTACGTGCAGTGAGCAGGGGGAGCTGGCAGCTCCCAGCAGGGACTCTACGTGCAGTGAGCGGGGGGAGCCGGCAGCTCCCAGCAGGGACTCTACGTGCAGTGAGCAGGGGGAGCTGGCAGCTCCCAGCAGGGACTCGACGTGCAGTGAGCAGGGGGAGCTGGCAGCTCCCAGCAGGGACTCGACGTGCAGTGAGCAGGGGGAGCTGGCAGCTCCCAGCAGGGACTCGACGTGCAGTGAGCAGGGGGAGCTGGCAGCTCCCAGCAGGGACTCTGTGCAGTGAGCGGGGGGAGCTGGCAGCTCCCAGCAGGGACTCGACGTGCAGTGAGCGGGGGGAGCTGGCAGCTCCCAGCAGGGACTCTACATGCAGTGAGCGGGGGGAGCTGGCAGCTCCCAGCAGGGACTCTACGTGCAGTGAGCAGGGGGAGCCGGCAGCTCCCAGCAGGGACTCTACATGCAGTGAGCGGGGGGGAGCTGGCAGCTCCCAGCAGGGACTCTACGTGCAGTGAGCAGGGGGAGCTGGCAGCTCCCAGCAGGGACTCTGTGCAGTGAGCAGGGGGAGCTGGCAGCTCCCAGCAGGGACTCTACGTGCAGTGAGCGGGGGGAGCCGGAAGCTCCCAGCAGGGACTCTGTGCAGTGAGCGGGGGGAGCTGGCAGCTCCCAGCAGGGACTCTACATGCAGTGAGCGGGGGGAGCCGGCAGCTCCCAGCAGGGACTCTACGTGCAGTGAGCAGGGGGAGCTGGCAGCTCCCAGCAGGGACTCTACGTGCAGTGAGCAGGGGGAGCCGGCAGCTCCCAGCAGGGACTCTACATGCAGTAAGCAGGGGGAGCTGGCAGCTCCCAGCAGGGACTCGACGTGCAGTGAGCGGGGGGAGCTGGCAGCTCCCAGCAGGGACTCTACGTGCAGTGAGCAGGGGGAGCCGGCAGCTCCCAGCAGGGACTCTACGTGCAGTGAGCAGGGGGAGCTGGCAGCTCCCAGCAGGGACTCGAGGTGCAGTGAGCGGGGGGAGCTGGCAGCTCCCAGCAGGGACTCGAGGTGCAGTGAGCGGGGGGAGCTGGCAGCTCCCAGCAGGGACTCGAGGTGCAGTGAGCAGGGGGAGCTGGCAGCTCCCAGCAGGGACTCTAAGTGCAGTGAGCGGGGGGAGCTGGCAGCTCCCAGCAGGGACTCTAAGTGCAGTGAGCGGGGGGAGCTGGCAGCTCCCAGCAGGGACTCGACGTGCAGTGAGTGGGGGGAGCTGGCAGCTCCCAGCAGGGACTCTACATGCAGTGAGCAGGGGGAGCCGGCAGCTCCCAGCAGGGACTCTACATGCAGTGAGCGGGGGGAGCCGGCAGCTCCCAGCAGGGACTCTACGTGCAGTGAGCGGGGGGAGCCGGCAGCTCCCAGCAGGGACTCTACATGCAGTGAGCAGGGGGAGCTGGCAGCTCCCAGCAGGGACTCTACATGCAGTGAGCAGGGGGAGCTGGCAGCTCCCAGCAGGGACTCTACATGCAGTGAGCGGGGGGAGCCGGCAGCTCCCAGCAGGGACTCTACGTGCAGTGAGCAGGGGGAGCTGGCAGCTCCCAGCAGGGACTCTACGTGCAGTGAGCGGGGGGAGCCGGCAGCTCCCAGCAGGGACTCTACGTGCAGTGAGCGGGGGGAGCCGGCAGCTCCCAGCAGGGACTCTACGTGCAGTGAGCGGGGGGAGCCGGCAGCTCCCAGCAGGGACTCTACGTGCAGTGAGCAGGGAGAGCTGGCAGCTCCCAGCAGGGACTCTAAGTGCAGTGAGCGGGGGGAGCTGGCAGCTCCCAGCAGGGACTCTAAGTGCAGTGAGCGGGGGGAGCTGGCAGCTCCCAGCAGGGACTCTAAGTGCAGTGAGCGGGGGGAGCTGGCAGCTCCCAGCAGGGACTCTACGTGCAGTGAGCGGGGGGAGCTGGCAGCTCCCAGCAGGGACTCGACGTGCAGTGAGTGGGGGGAGCTGGCAGCTCCCAGCAGGGACTCTAAGTGCAGTGAGCGGGGGGAGCTGGCAGCTCCCAGCAGGGACTCTACGTGCAGTGAGCAGGGGGAGCCGGCAGCTCCCAGCAGGGACTCTACGTGCAGTGAGCGGGGGGAGCCGGCAGCTCCCAGCAGGGACTCTACGTGCAGTGAGCAGGGAGAGCTGGCAGCTCCCAGCAGGGACTCTAAGTGCAGTGAGCGGGGGGAGCTGGCAGCTCCCAGCAGGGACTCTAAGTGCAGTGAGCGGGGGGAGCTGGCAGCTCCCAGCAGGGACTCTAAGTGCAGTGAGCGGGGGGAGCTGGCAGCTCCCAGCAGGGACTCGAGGTGCAGTGAGCGGGGGGAGCTGGCAGCTCCCAGCAGGGACTCGAGGTGCAGTGAGCGGGGGGAGCTGGCAGCTCCCAGCAGGGACTCGAGGTGCAGTGAGCAGGGGGAGCTGGCAGCTCCCAGCAGGGACTCTAAGTGCAGTGAGCGGGGGGAGCTGGCAGCTCCCAGCAGGGACTCTAAGTGCAGTGAGCGGGGGGAGCTGGCAGCTCCCAGCAGGGACTCGACGTGCAGTGAGTGGGGGGAGCTGGCAGCTCCCAGCAGGGACTCTACATGCAGTGAGCAGGGGGAGCCGGCAGCTCCCAGCAGGGACTCTACATGCAGTGAGCGGGGGGAGCCGGCAGCTCCCAGCAGGGACTCTACGTGCAGTGAGCGGGGGGAGCCGGCAGCTCCCAGCAGGGACTCTACATGCAGTGAGCAGGGGGAGCTGGCAGCTCCCAGCAGGGACTCTACATGCAGTGAGCAGGGGGAGCTGGCAGCTCCCAGCAGGGACTCTACATGCAGTGAGCGGGGGGAGCCGGCAGCTCCCAGCAGGGACTCTACGTGCAGTGAGCAGGGGGAGCTGGCAGCTCCCAGCAGGGACTCTACGTGCAGTGAGCGGGGGGAGCCGGCAGCTCCCAGCAGGGACTCTACGTGCAGTGAGCGGGGGGAGCCGGCAGCTCCCAGCAGGGACTCTACGTGCAGTGAGCAGGGGGAGCCGGCAGCTCCCAGCAGGGACTCTACGTGCAGTGAGCGGGGGGAGCCGGCAGCTCCCAGCAGGGACTCTACGTGCAGTGAGCAGGGAGAGCTGGCAGCTCCCAGCAGGGACTCTAAGTGCAGTGAGCGGGGGGAGCTGGCAGCTCCCAGCAGGGACTCTAAGTGCAGTGAGCGGGGGGAGCTGGCAGCTCCCAGCAGGGACTCTAAGTGCAGTGAGCGGGGGGAGCTGGCAGCTCCCAGCAGGGACTCTACGTGCAGTGAGCGGGGGGAGCTGGCAGCTCCCAGCAGGGACTCGACGTGCAGTGAGTGGGGGGAGCTGGCAGCTCCCAGCAGGGACTCTAAGTGCAGTGAGCGGGGGGAGCTGGCAGCTCCCAGCAGGGACTCTACGTGCAGTGAGCAGGGGGAGCCGGCAGCTCCCAGCAGGGACTCTACGTGCAGTGAGCGGGGGGAGCCGGCAGCTCCCAGCAGGGACTCTACGTGCAGTGAGCAGGGAGAGCTGGCAGCTCCCAGCAGGGACTCTAAGTGCAGTGAGCGGGGGGAGCTGGCAGCTCCCAGCAGGGACTCTAAGTGCAGTGAGCGGGGGGAGCTGGCAGCTCCCAGCAGGGACTCTAAGTGCAGTGAGCGGGGGGAGCTGGCAGCTCCCAGCAGGGACTCTACGTGCAGTGAGCGGGGGGAGCTGGCAGCTCCCAGCAGGGACTCGACGTGCAGTGAGTGGGGGGAGCTGGCAGCTCCCAGCAGGGACTCTAAGTGCAGTGAGCGGGGGGAGCTGGCAGCTCCCAGCAGGGACTCTAAGTGCAGTGAGCGGGGGAGCTGGCAGCTCCCAGCAGGGACTCTACGTGCAGTGAGCGGGGGAAGCTGGCAGCTCCCAGCAGGGACTCTACGTGCAGTGAGCGGGGGGAGCCGGCAGCTCCCAGCAGGGACTCTACGTGCAGTGAGCAGGGGGAGCTGGCAGCTCCCAGCAGGGACTCGACGTGCAGTGAGCAGGGGGAGCTGGCAGCTCCCAGCAGGGACTCGACGTGCAGTGAGCAGGGGGAGCTGGCAGCTCCCAGCAGGGACTCGACGTGCAGTGAGCAGGGGGAGCTGGCAGCTCCCAGCAGGGACTCTGTGCAGTGAGCGGGGGGAGCTGGCAGCTCCCAGCAGGGACTCGACGTGCAGTGAGCGGGGGGAGCTGGCAGCTCCCAGCAGGGACTCTACATGCAGTGAGCGGGGGGAGCTGGCAGCTCCCAGCAGGGACTCTACGTGCAGTGAGCGGGGGGAGCCGGCAGCTCCCAGCAGGGACTCTACGTGCAGTGAGCGGGGGGGAGCTGGCAGCTCCCAGCAGGGACTCTACGTGCAGTGAGCAGGGGGAGCTGGCAGCTCCCAGCAGGGACTCTGTGCAGTGAGCAGGGGGAGCTGGCAGCTCCCAGCAGGGAATCTACGTGCAGTGAGCGGGGGGAGCCGGAAGCTCCCAGCAGGGACTCTGTGCAGTGAGCTGGGGGAGCTGGCAGCTCCCAGCAGGGACTCTACATGCAGTGAGCGGGGGGAGCCGGCAGCTCCCAGCAGGGACTCTACGTGCAGTGAGCAGGGGGAGCTGGCAGCTCCCAGCAGGGACTCTACGTGCAGTGAGCAGGGGGAGCCGGCAGCTCCCAGCAGGGACTCTACATGCAGTGAGCGGGGGGAGCCGGCAGCTCCCAGCAGGGACTCTACATGCAGTGAGCAGGGGGAGCCGGCAGCTCCCAGCAGGGACTCGACGTGCAATGAGCGGGGGGAGCTGGCAGCTCCCAGCAAGGACTCTACGTGCAGTGAGCAGGGGGAGCCGGCAGCTCCCAGCAGGGACTCTACATGCAGTGAGCAGGGGGAGCTGGCAGCTCCCAGCAGGGACTCGACGTGCAGTGAGCGGGGGGAGCTGGCAGCTCCCAGCAGGGACTCTACGTGCAGTGAGCAGGGGGAGCCGGCAGCTCCCAGCAGGGACTCTACGTGCAGTGAGCAGGGGGAGCTGGCAGCTCCCAGCAGGGACTCTACGTGCAGTGAGCGGGGGGAGCTGGCAGCTCCCAGCAGGGACTCGAGGTGCAGTGAGCGGGGGGAGCTGGCAGCTCCCAGCAGGGACTCGAGGTGCAGTGAGCAGGGGGAGCTGGCAGCTCCCAGCAGGGACTCTAAGTGCAGTGAGCGGGGGGAGCTGGCAGCTCCCAGCAGGGACTCTAAGTGCAGTGAGCGGGGGGAGCTGGCAGCTCCCAGCAGGGACTCTACGTGCAGTGAGCGGGGGGAGCTGGCAGCTCCCAGCAGGGACTCTACATGCAGTGAGCAGGGGGAGCCGGCAGCTCCCAGCAGGGACTCTACATGCAGTGAGCAGGGGGAGCTGGCAGCTCCCAGCAGGGACTCTACATGCAGTGAGCGGGGGGAGCCGGCAGCTCCCAGCAGGGACTCTACGTGCAGTGAGCAGGGGGAGCTGGCAGCTCCCAGCAGGGACTCTACGTGCAGTGAGCAGGGGGAGCTGGCAGCTCCCAGCAGGGACTCTACGTGCAGTGAGCGGGGGGAGCCGGCAGCTCCCAGCAGGGACTCTACGTGCAGTGAGCAGGGGGAGCCGGCAGCTCCCAGCAGGGACTCTACGTGCAGTGAGCGGGGGGAGCCGGCAGCTCCCAGCAGGGACTCTACGTGCAGTGAGCAGGGAGAGCCGGCAGCTCCCAGCAGGGACTCTAAGTGCAGTGAGCGGGGGGAGCTGGCGGCTCCCAGCAGGGACTCTAAGTGCAGTGAGCGGGGGGAGCTGGCAGCTCCCAGCAGGGACTCTAAGTGCAGTGAGCGGGGGGAGCTGGCAGCTCCCAGCAGGGACTCTAAGTGCAGTGAGCGGGGGGAGCTGGCAGCTCCCAGCAGGGACTCTAAGTGCAGTGAGCGGGGGGAGCTGGCAGCTCCCAGCAGGGACTCTACGTGCAGTGAGCGGGGGGAGCCGGCAGCTCCCAGCAGGGACTCTACGTGCAGTGAGCAGGGGGAGCCGGCAGCTCCCAGCAGGGACTCGACGTGCAGTGAGCAGGGGGAGCTGGCAGCTCCCAGCAGGGACTCTAAGTGCAGTGAGCGGGGGGAGCTGGCAGCTCCCAGCAGGGACTCTAAGTGCAGTGAGCGGGGGAGCTGGCAGCTCCCAGCAGGGACTCTGTGCAGTGAGCAGGGGGAGCTGGCAGCTCCCAGCAGGGACTCTACGTGCAGTGAGCAGGGGGAGCTGGCAGCTCCCAGCAGGGACTCTAAGTGCAGTGAGCGGGGGGAGCTGGCAGCTCCCAGCAGGGACTCTAAGTGCAGTGAGCGGGGGGAGCTGGCAGCTCCCAGCAGGGACTCTACGTGCAGTGAGCGGGGGGAGCTGGCAGCTCCCAGCAGGGACTCTACGTGCAGTGAGCAGGGGGAGCTGGCAGCTCCCAGCAGGGACTCTAAGTGCAGTGAGCGGGGGGAGCTGGCAGCTCCCAGCAGGGACTCGACGTGCAGTGAGCGGGGGGAGCTGGCAGCTCCCAGCAGGGACTCTAAGTGCAGTGAGCGGGGGGAGCTGGCAGCTCCCAGCAGGGACTCTTAAGTGCAGTGAGCGGGGGGAGCTGGCAGCTCCCAGCAGGGACTCTACGTGCAGTGAGCGGGGGGAGCTGGCAGCTCCCAGCAGGGACTCTACGTGCAGTGAGCAGGGGGAGCTGGCAGCTCCCAGCAGGGACTCTACATGCAGTGAGCGGGGGGGAGCTGGCAGCTCCCAGCAGGGACTCTAAGTGCAGTGAGCGGGGGGAGCTGGCAGCTCCCAGCAGGGACTCTACGTGCAGTGAGCAGGGGGAGCTGGCAGCTCCCAGCAGGGACTCTACATGCAGTGAGCGGGGGGGAGCTGGCAGCTCCCAGCAGGGACTCTAAGTGCAGTGAGCGGGGGGAGCTGGCAGCTCCCAGCAGGGACTCTACGTGCAGTGAGCAGGGGGAGCTGGCAGCTCCCAGCAGGGACTCTAAGTGCAGTGAGCGGGGGGAGCTGGCAGCTCCCAGCAGGGACTCTACGTGCAGTGAGCAGGGGGAGCTGGCAGCTCCCAGCAGGGACTCTACGTGCAGTGAGCAGGGGGAGCTGGCAGCTCCCAGCAGGGACTCTACGTGCAGTGAGCAGGGGGAGCTGGCAGCTCCCAGCAGGGACTCTACGTGCAGTGAGCAGGGGGAGCTGGCAGCTCCCAGCAGGGACTCTACGTGCAGTGAGCAGGGGGAGCTGGCAGCTCCCAGCAGGGACTCTACGTGCAGTGAGCAGGGGGAGCTGGCAGCTCCCAGCAGGGACTCTACGTGCAGTGAGCAGGGGGAGCTGGCAGCTCCCAGCAGGCAGCACTGACATTCTATCTGCACTGATCTGCTGGGAGAAAGGAGACGAGTCTCCGGAGGGGAGGGGAGGGAGGGGAGGGGAGGGAGGGGAGGTGGGGGGGGGGGTGGTAGATACAGGGAGAATTAGAGAAGAGGAGGAGGAGGGAGTATACTGTAAACAGGTTGAGAGGGAAAAGAGAAACGTCGGGGGGAGTAGAAAGCGGAGAGAGGAGAGAGGGCAGGGGGGATAGCAAATCATACAGGATAAGGTGTGATTTCTATAAAGTAAAGGGACATGCAGCACTGAGAGTGGGCACAGGGGCACTGAGGCGGGGCACACGGGGCACTGCAGCAGGGTGCAGGGGGCACTGCGGCAAGGTACAGGGGGCACTGAGGCAGGGTACAGGGGGCACTGCGGCAAGGTACAGGGGGCACTGAGGCAGGGTACAGGGGGCACAGCAGCAAGGAGACAGGGGACAGGGGGCACAGCAGCAAGGAGACAGGGGACAGGGGGCACAGCAGCACTGAGGCAGTGTACAGGGGGCAGGGGACAGGGGGGCAGAGCAGCACTGAGGCAGTGTACAGGGGGCAGGGGACAGGGGGCACAGCAGCACTGAGGCAGTGTACATGCAGCACAGCAGCACTGAGGCAGTGTACAGGGGGCAGGGTACGGGGGCACAGCAGCACTCAGGCAGGGTACAGGGGGCAGGGTACGGGGGCACAGCAGCACTCAGGCAGGGTACGGGGGGCACAGCAGCACTGAGGCAGTGTACATGCAGCACAGCAGCAATGGGGCAGGGTATAGTGGGCAGTGTACGGGGGCACAGCAGCACTGAGGCAATGTGCAGGGGACAGGGGGCACAGCAGCACTGAGGCAGGGTACAGGGGGCAGTGTATAGTGGGCAGTGTACGGGGGTACAGCAGCACTGAAGCAGGGTACAGGGGGCACTGGGGCAGGTACAGGGTGTACAGCAGCACTGAGGCCGGGTACAGGAGGCACAGAGGCAGTGTATGAGGGGCACAGAGCTCTGAGGCAGGGCATATTTCTCCAATGCAATTACAACACACATCACTGCGAAATGCTCAAAGAACTAGATTGTTAATCACTCGAGTCTAGGCGCAAAGATCACCTTTCCTGTCGTGCCTTCAAATTCTTTATGGGCAAGCTACCCAGCTACCTGAACAAGCTCCTCGCCCCTACCACATGCAGCACCTATCACCTGAGATCAGACTCCAAAAGACTGTTCATGGTCACAAGGCTCAACAAAGTATCCGGACGTTCCTCCTTCTCCTATCGTGCACCCCAAAACTGGAACAACCTACCAGAGACTCTCACATCCACCACCAGTTTAAGTTGTTTCAAATCTAAGGCTGTCTCACATTTTAACCTGGTCTGTAACTGTTACATACGCCCATAATATATATTTTCTTTAACTGTGCATGCAATGTCTTGTATATAATGTATACCCTGTTCACTTATGTAACTGTATTTGTAACCATGTATTATTTGTTTTACTCTGTGCCCAGGACATACTTGAAAACGAGAGGTAACTCTCAATGTATTACTTCCTGGTAATACATTTTATAAATAAATAAAGAAATAGGGCAGTGTATGGGGGGGGGGGGGGGGAAGGCAGGGTATAGGGGGCACAGCAGATGGTTTGACCCACTTCTCCCAGTAATTTGAGGCGCTGCGTTATTCGCTGGGATGTGCCTTGGCTGCTTTAATAACTCCTCACTTCCAGGCTCCCTACACTGTGCCAGCAGCAGCAGCAGCAGCAGCAGCAGCAGCACCGAGACAGGACGGGGGAGGGGAGGGGGGAGAGAGCTGCGCAGAGAGATCACTATGGGATAAAGTGCACAGAGGAACCGCAAACCGAAGGAGCGAGACAGCAGCAGCAGCCACCACCGGGGCGCAGTATGGATTTCATGACAGAAGAGGAGTCACAGCAGCAGCAGCCACCACCGGGGCGCAGTATGGATTTCATGACAGAAGAGGAGTCCCAGCAGCCGGTAAGGGAGGCAGATCCCAGCTCTGTATATTCCCTGCACACTGTTATATACAGATACAGAGCAGATACTATACGCAGTGACCCTGCAGACAGAGGCATGTATATAAGGGGCAGTTATATCGTCTCCCTGCCGTTACTGTATATGTGCTTTTACCCTGCATTGGTTTCGGTATAATTGTTACTGTAAAAGGTGTACAGCACAGTATACGCAGCGCTTTACAAAATTACATGTCAGACAAAAAGTACGAGCAGTGGGGACAAGACCGGCAGGTTAATGATAACATAAGGCAAAGGAAACCCCTGCCCTGCAGAGCTTACAATCTAAGTGGTATAATAGGAGACATACAGACACCGTAGGAGTAAAAGTGCATTTATTAACCGAGTGCAAATCAGGGAGGTCCAGTGCATCTGAAGTCACTAGTGTAAGGCCTGGGACATGGTGATATGAAGAGCGCTGGGCCGCGCTGACGCTCATGCTCTCCTGCTCAAGCAGGAGATTTTTCGTGGCCCTGCATGAGCGTCAGCGAGCGCGCTTGTGTGCCGGGTGGGAGGCGGGGCTAGGGCGCCACGTCACGGACTGCCATTGGCTTTTGGCAGTCACGTGACCGACCCTGCGCTTCTCTTAGCGGCAAAATTTTAACTTGCCTGTCTCCTGCATTTCCACACGCCTCCGCACGCCTGGGGAAGCGCCGTCTAAAGCCGCGCTGATAGGGATAATGTTTCCCCTCAGCGCGCCTCAGCGCGGTCTTTTTGACCATGTCCGAGGCCTTAGGTAGATCATTTAATGAGATGCTTTTAAGAGGTGAATTTTTAGCTGGGCTTTAAAAATGGAAAGAAAGAGAGGGTGCTTGATGAATATTAAGTGGCAGAGAGCCCCATAGGTAGGGAGAGATGAGTTAAAAAGGTTTTATACTTAGTAGGGCTGTAGAGGGGGTGCAAGAGATGAGTAGGGGTGTAAGAGGCGAGTAGGGGGTGTAAGAGGCGAGTAGGGGTGTAAGAGGTGAGTAGGGGTGTAAGAGGCGAGTATGGGTGTAAGAGGTGAGTAGGGGTGTAAGAGGCGAGTATGGGTGTAAGGCGAGTATGGGTGTAAGGCGAGTAGGGGTGTAAGGCGAGTAGGGGTGTAAGAGACGAGTAGGGGTGTAAGAGACGAGTAGGGGTGCAAGAGATGAGTAGGGGTGTAAGGCGAGTAGGGGTGCAAGAGATGAGTAGGGGTGTAAGAGGCGAGTAGGGGTGTAAGAGGCGAGTAGGGGTGTAAGAGACGAGTAGGGGTGTAAGAGACGAGTAGGGGTGTAAGAGACGAGTAGGGGTGTAAGGCGAGTAGGGGTGTAAGAGGCGAGTAGGGGTGTAAGGAGAGGTCAGAGTTGAGATATGTGGAGATACAGAGGAGTGAGAGCCTTAAAGGAAGGAAGGAGACTTTTGTAGTTTACATGGAGATTAATAGGACGTCCGCCAAGAGATTTGAGGAGGTTAGAATGAGATCCAATTCTAGAAGTGCAGGAGATGAGTCTATCAGCAGCATTTTGAAATGTAGAGAGGTGTGAGGCAGGGACGCCAGATAGAAGAATGTCGCAGTAATCGATATGGGAGAGAATGAGGGCATGCATGTAATTATTATTATTATTATTAGTGTTGCTTATTTGCATAGTGCCAACATATTCCACAGCGCAGTACAATGTGGGCTAAGGACAAGAACACAATATGAAATACATATATATATAAAAACAATAGGCAACATGGTAAATAACGGCCTCAGTCCTGACACATGTTTTACGTTTTAGCAACCGATCTTCTCAGGACCAGATATTCCCATGCAGGAGGCTCCAGGTAACGTCTACCCACTCCCTATAGAATTGTCCTTAATCCCCGCTGCACATACCTATGAATCCTCTATATGCGACACCTCACTCACCTGCATCTCCCAATTACCCCTATAGCCTACACAACACCTTCCTCTTTGATCACTGGTGCTCTTCCCCTATTTTAAGAATCCTTATGTTTAAATTATTAACCCTCCATTGTTGCCCCCTCTTCCTTGCGGGAGCGATTGCCTCTCTTCCCTGCATCATACCCCCTCTGCAAACACTCCTCCACTTATCTACTGCACTGTTCCTCCATTCCCCTTATCAGCGTCTGTACCCCCTCACCTCTCCCTCCCATACTGATTGGCTCTACCTGTTTATCAACGACCACCCCGAACATTAAGCAGAAGCAAATATGTGTGTTCTGCTTTTTTCCCCTCATCCAACAGGACATTAGGAGACCTCTTCAGTGGCGGATCTTTCCTTTAGGGGCCCACCCTCCACGAGCTGGAACGCTGTCCCGGCACTTATTTTAGCAGCCGGGACAGCATTTCCGGCATTTCTAAAGCCCCCCCCCCCTCTGCTCACTCCCTCCCTGGGCCTTTCCTGTGGTGTGGGGCCTTACCGGGCGGTGGCGGCCATGGTAGCCCATCCAGGTGGTCCTAACATGGAAGTTCGGCCCCACCGCAAGTCAGTCCCAACTTCCACAATCACTGCCTGGGTAGACTCCCTTCATCGTTGCCCCCGACTCGCTCCACCGGTGCCCCCGACTTGTTAACGGTGCTCCTGACTCGCTCCACCGGTGCCCCTGACTCGCTCCACCGGTGCCCCCAACTCACTTCACCAGTGCCCCCAACTCGTTTCACCGGTGCCCCCTGAATCATTCCACTGGTGCCCCTGACTCGCTCCACTGGTGCTGACTCGCTCCATCGCTGCCCCCAACTCGCTCCACCGGTGCCCCAACTCGCTTCACCAGTGCCCCCAACTCGCTTCACCGGTGCCCCCTGAATCATTCCACCAGTGCCCCCAACTCGCTTCACCAGTGCCCTCGAATCATTCCACTGGTGACCCTGACTCGCTCCACCGGTGCTGACTCGCTCCATCGCTGCCCCCGACTCGCTCCACCAGTGCCCCAGACTTGCTCCACTGGTGCCTAGTTCCGCCCCTGCCCCTCATAGTAGCTTTCACATACCTGATGCTGCCCTTGCTTGCAGTCTCCCACTCTTCACCACTCCTTGTGTGTCCTTCTGCAGCAGATTTAGGGGCAGATGCTGGGCTGTACATGGAGTTTATGATGAAGAGTCGTTGTTATGATGCCCTCCCCACCAGCTGTAAGCTGGTCGTGTTTGACATCTCCTTACAGGTGAGCACAGAGAGATAGAGAGGGCTGCTGCAAAAACACGGTTGCTGACACCCCAGACTATGAGGCCCTTCTTCTGCTGTGAAACCATCTCCCTGTGCCGGAGAAGATTTATGTCCCATTAATTTCTATGGAGCTAAACTATTCTCCGGCACTGGGAAGCAGCTTAACAACATATAGCATAGAAACTATAATGCAGGGCTCTTCAACTGGCGGCCCGTGGGCAAACTGTGGCCCGCACAGTGCCTTGATGTGACCCTTGGGCTCTCAGCTGCCCAAGACATTAGCAGGAGAAAAGTGCAATATTTCCCAGTAAAATGTACTTGTAAGAAAATGTAATGTAAATATATATGACACAGATGTTATACATGGTTGCAAAATCTTGACATATTATAATGTTCAAGGTTTTAAATTGATCTAAAATGACATTATAATAAGCTTGTGGCTCCTAAATGAAGCTGGAGCCACCTGTGCTGAAGCAGGGATATCCTGAAAACCTGACCTGTTGGTGGCTCTTGAGGACTGGAGTTGGCCACTCCCTGCTCTACAACGTATCTGACCCTGTTCCTTTTCCCCCACCCGTCTGCCTTGTCCTGTCCTGCTCTCCCTTACTCTCCCCGCGCAGATAAAAAAGGCGTTCTTGGCTTTAGTGGCTAATGGGGTGCGTGCGGCTGCACTCTGGGACAGCAAAAAGCACTGCTTTGTGGGTAAGTGTCCGTACGGGGCTGGAGCGTGAGCTCAGTGGTAAGAACATCACCTTTCAAGGGGCGGAACCCAGCACGGATGCTAGTGTCAGCTCTCCTTATATAACCGTGGGCAAGTGAATTTATCTCCCAGTGCCTCAGGTACAAAAAAATAGATTGCAAGACTTGTGCCTGCAAAATTCTGTGTACAGAACTGCGTACACTTGTCAGTTCAGTATTAGAGCTAATCCTATTATTATTGGCGCTGTTGCATGATATATATCACAGATATTAGTACAGCGATAGATACGGTCTGTGTGTGAGTAATGATTACAGAATCTCTCTCTGGATAAGAGAATAGAAATACTTCCAGCGCTGTCTGAGATAGGAGCAGTAAATATGGTTATGGTTATTATGCTGTGTATGTGTAGTATGCAGTAACGATGGTCACTACTGGATTTGCCCCTGGGTATTAGAATACATATAGGTGCAGTGCTGACACTTTATACAAGATACAGGCATACCCCGGTTTAAGGACACTCACTTTAAGTACACTCGCGAGTAACGACATATCGCCCAATAGGCAATCGGCATCTCACGCATGCGCCTCTCAGCACGTCCTGAACAGCAATACCGGCTCCCTACCTGTACCGAAGCTGTGCGCAAGCGGGGAGACTATAGAGCCTGTTACACATGCGTTATTTACATCAGTTATGCACGTATATGACGATTGCCGTACAGTACGTGCATCGATAAGTGGGAAAAAGGTAGTGCTTCACTTTAAGTACGTTTTCGTTTTACATACATGCTCCGGTCCCATTGCATACGTTAATGCGGGGTACGCCTGTGTTACATAGTTACATACATGCTCCGGTCCCATTGCATACGTTAATGCGGGGTACGCCTGTGTTACATAGTTACATACATGCTCCGGTCCCATTGCGTACGTTAATGCGGGGTACGCCTGTGTTACATAGTTACATACATGCTCCGGTCCCATTGCATACGTTAATGCGGGGTACGCCTGTGTTACATAGTTACATACATGCTCCGGTCCCATTGCGTACGTTAATGCGGGGTACGCCTGTGTTACATAGTTACATACATGCTCCGGTCCCATTGCATACGTTAATGCGGGGTACGCCTGTGTTACATAGTTACATACATGCTCCGGTCCCATTGCGTACGTTAATGCGGGGTACGCCTGTGTTACATAGTTACATACATGCTCCGGTCCCATTGCATACGTTAATGCGGGGTACGCCTGTGTTACATAGTTACATACATGCTCCGGTCCCATTGCATACGTTAATGCGGGGTACGCCTGTGTTACATAGTTACATACATGCTCCGGTCCCATTGCGTACGTTAATGCGGGGTACGCCTGTGTTACATAGTTACATACATGCTCCGGTCCCATTGCATACGTTAATGCGGGGTACGCCTGTGTTACATAGTTACATACATGCTCCGGTCCCATTGCATACGTTAATGCGGGGTACGCCTGTGTTACATAGTTACATACATGCTCCGGTCCCATTGCATACGTTAATGCGGGGTACGCCTGTGTTACATAGTTACATACATGCTCCGGTCCCATTGCATACGTTAATGCGGGGTGTGCCTGTACTACATTGTGAATATGTACAGACAGGATTGCCATACTCTGCGTCTGCTCTCTCTGCAGGTATGCTGACCATCACGGACTTCATTAACATCCTGCACAGATACTACAAGGCGCCGCTGGTACGTGCCGCAGATATATTTCATCTCATGGCCATTCCCATTTGCTTGTAGCAAGACTAATATTCCAAATATCCTAAAGTGCTCAGACTAGCAGATGAAACAGCCCAGTCAGTCATAGCAAGAACAGCGAGGCATGGTACAGTATAAAGTTACACATACTCCAGTAGTAACAAATGGGAGAGAGGGAGTAGGAGGTAGGATACCTTTTATTGGACCAACAAGTCGTTGACATGTTACAAGCTTTCCCACCTCTCGGGGTCACCCGATGAAGGACCCCGAGAGGGGGGAAAGATTGTAACATGTCAACGACTTGTTGGTCCAATAAAGGTATCGTACCCCCTACTCCCTCTCGCTCGTTTGTTACTACATGGAAGAGAGGAGCAAAACGGCGCCCCCCCTTCTTTATATACTACAGTAAGGAGGCGTCGATGTTCTACACCCGGCGTTCTGTATACATAACCTGTTCCTGCCTCTGACAATCCCTGGGTCCCTGCAGGCAGATCATTAATATTTATTTCTTTATCTGGTGAATAGGTTCAAATATATGAACTAGAAGAACATAAAATTGAAACGTGGCGAGGTAAAATGAATGTGTATGTGCACACGTTTCTGTTTGTATATGTACCGTATTGTAAAGTGTAAATGTGCACTTACGCTATAATATATATATACTGTATACAGTATAGGTCTACAATATACATCATTCATAAGTGTATATACTGTAGTACATAACAATAGATACATATGTATCTATATGCACTATTGCCATGGCATATTTCAGAACAATTTTATATTTGATTATTTATTTATACATTTTTTTACCAGGAAGTAATACATTGAGAGTTACCTCTCGTTTTCGAGTGTGTCCTAGGCACAGAGTTATGATAATAGATGGTTGAATTAAATGAACAGAGGTTATACATTCAATTTACAGATATTTAATGGACAGGTAGAGATAATATATGATTATGGGCGTTTGTAACAGTTACAGAAAAGGTTAAAATTGTGTTAGAAGAGGTAGGACAGGCCTGCAATTTGCTGTGTTAGGAGAGGAGGTAGGATAGGCCTGCAATGTGCTGTGTTAGAAGAGGTAGGATAGGCCTGCAATGTGCTGTGTTAGGAGAGGTAGGATAGGCCTGCAATGTGCTGTGTTAGGAGATGTAGGATAGGCCTGCAATGTGCTGTGTTAGGAGATGTAGGATAGGCCTGCAATGTGCTGTGTTAGAAGAGGTAGGATATGCCTGCAATGTGCTGTGTTAGAAGAGATAGGACAGGCCTGCAATGTGCTGTGTTAGAAGAGGTAGGACAGGCCTGCAATGTGCTATGTTAGAAGATGTAGGATAGGCCTGCAATGTGTTGTGTTAGGAGAGGTAGGATAGGCTTGCAATGTGTTGTGTTAGGAGAGGTAGGATAGGCTTGCAATGTGCTGCGTTAGAAGAGGTAGGATAGGCCTGCAATGTGCTGTGTTTGAAGAGGTAGGATAGGCCTGCAATGTGCTGTGTTAGGAGAGGTAGGATAGGCCTGCAATGTGCTGTGTTAAAAGAGGTAGGATAGGCCTGAAATGTGCTGTGTTAGGAGAGGTAGGATAGGCCTGCAATGTATTGTGTTAGGAGAGGTAGGATAGGCCTGCAATGTGCTGTGTTAGGAGAGGTAGGATAGGCCTGCAATGTGCTGTGTTAGAAGAGGTAGGATAGGCTGCAATGTGCTGTGTTAGGAGAGGTAGGACAGACCTGCAATGTGCTGTGTTAGAAGAGGTAGGATAGGCCTGCAATGTGCTGTGTTAGGAGAGGTAGGATATGCCTGCAATGTGCTGTGTTAGGAGAGGTAGGACAGACCTGCAATGTGCTGTGTTAGAAGAGGTAGGATAGGCCTGCAATGTGCTGTGTTGGGAGAGGTAGGAGAGGCCTGCAATGTGCTGTGTTAGAAGAGGTAGGATAGGCCTGCAATGTGCTGTGTTAGAAGAGGTAGGATAGGCCTGCAATGTGCTGTGTTAGGAGGGGTAGGATAGGCCTGCAATGTGCTGTGTTAGAAGAGGTAGGATAGGCCTGCAATGTGCTGTGTTAGAAGAGGTAGGATAGGCCTGCAATGTGCTGTGTTAGGAGAGGTAGGAGAGGCCTGCAATGTGCTGTGTTAGAAGAGGTAGGATAGGCCTGCAATGTGCTGTGTTAGAAGAGGTAGGATAGGCCTGCAATGTGCTGTGTTAGGAGAGGTAGGATAGGCCTGCAATGTGCTGTGTTAGGAGAGGTAGGATAGGCCTGCAATGTGCTGTGTTAGGAAACATTACCCAACCCAGTAACCAAGCAGCCGAACGGCAGCAAACATCTGACAGCCTTTGGGGAGACGCAGATGTAGGCTGAAGGCATTCTGAATAAATTCTGGGCTTTGAAATTTCTTTGTCTAGAGCAGTGGTTCTTAACCTTTTTGAACCTACGGACCCCTTCATCCTCAAGTATTTACCTACGGACCTCCACACTATGAAATAATATATTTTCATAAAAATGCGTTAAAAATGAGTGAAAACAAATATGAACCCAGGATAGGATACAGCGAGTGACAGAAATATGAGGCCTTTGTGGTTGCTAATAGTGGTTTGTGGTATTTATATATCGTCTGAGTTTTCATTTATTATTAATTTCTCCGGTTCAGTTTTAGGCAGTTTCAAAAATGATTTTTTTTTTTTTTTTACGGATCCCTCGGACCTGCTCCACGGACCCCCAGGGGGTCCATGGACCACAGGTTAAGAGACCCTGGTCTAGGGTCGTAAACATTGCAGGGGGTGGGGCTGACGAAACACATGGCAGCAAGCAATCTCAGATGTTAACCCTTAGCACGCTGGTTCTGTGCAGAGGGGGGCATTACGTTTTTGGAATCAGCGAGCCCCTCTAAAGCATGGCGCACATTGTATTTACACATACCTTGAAAAACAACAGTGATGTAAAAATGAGAAAGCAGGTGTTAAATAGCTAAGCGCTTTTACCTTTGTCACCTTGACGCTGCACTTATCACTGCGCAGATCATGTTTGTCCGTCTGTCTGTAAGTATGTTTTTGCGGGTCTGTGTGTGCACGTGTGGGTAATTGTTTGATCCTAGTCACAAAGTTGTGGATGTGAGTGAGACACTACACCAGGGGACACCCGTCCTCAAGGGCCACCAACAGGGCAGGTTTTAAAGATATCCCTGCTTCAGCACAGGTGGCTCAATCAGTCCTAGCTTCAGCACAGGTGGCTCAATCAGTCCCAGCTTTAGCACAGGTGGCTCAATCAGTGGCTCAGTCTTTGACTGAGCCTGTAATTGAGCCACCTGTGCTGAAGCAGGACTATTTAAAACCTGACCTGTTGGTGGCCCTTGAGGACTGGAGTTGGCCGCCCCTGACCTGCAGGGTATAGTGGAAGAGATGGTTTAGGCGATTTGCTTTATGTAACTATGTCCTTATCGCCTTCTAGAGGTTTACCTACAAAGCTCCTTCAAACCACTGGTCCATATCTCCCCGGAAGATAGGTAACAGAAGGATATCACATCAACTATTAACCCTTTCTCTGTAACAGGGGGCAGCAAAGCATGCTATGGCTACATATTCCTGGGGCCTGTAATGGGTTAAAAGGAATTTAAAGCAACTTTTGTTTTGGTTGGGGGGTGTATTTTTCTTATGGTACCTAAATCGGGGGGCTCCTCGGAGATGATCTGCGGTGCTCTGACCTCTGGGGACCCCCCAGCTCCAGAGAATCAGACAGTTTAGCCTCCATGTAGCAAAAGTTGCCCTTCAAGACAATATGGCCACCGGGGTCAGCCTTGCTCCGGCAGCCAATAGAAAACTGCCATGTCACCGAGAGGTCACGTTGCAGCTTTCCATTGGTGACACTGGGGCTGTATTGGTTGTGGCAAACACAGACACAGGAAACTAGAAATGTCTTGGGAACTGGGGGTGTCCCCGAAGGTAGGAGGACCACGGATCGGTTCTGGGGGATTCCTGGGCTCTGGTAAAAAACAAAAAATGGAATCTGCTGCTTTAAACCTTTAAGTGCCCCAGCCGGTTTGGCACATCGCGATCACGTGACCGCTCCTTGGAGTGATTACGATGTCGTCGCCTTTTCCGTTCCCTGCCAGCTCGGTAGCGTTCAACTCCGAGCGCGATCACATACTAGACAACGAGCTGGTGTTATTTCCTGCCCGTGTTATTTCCTGCCCGTGTTATTTCCTGCCCGTGTTATTTCCTGCCCGTGTTATTTCCTGCCCGTGTTATTTCCTGCCCGTGTTATTTCCTGCCCGTGTTATTTAATGCCCGTGTTATTTCCTGCCCGTGTTATTTCCTGCCCGTGTTATTTCCTGCCCGTGTTATTTCCTGCCCGTGTTATTTCCTGCCCGTGTTATTTAATGCCCGTGTTATTTCCTGCCCGTGTTATTTCCTGCCCGTGTTATTTCCTGCCCGTGTTATTTCCTGCCCGTGTTATTTCCTGCCCGTGTTATTTCCTGCCCGTGTTATTTCATGCCCGTGTTATTTCCTGCCCGTGTTATTTCATGCCCGTGTTATTTCCTGCCCGTGTTATATCCTGCCCGTGTTATTTCATGCCCGTGTTATTTCCTGCCCGTGTTATTTCCTGCCCGTGTTATTTCCTGTCCGTGTTATTTCCTGCCCGTGTTATTTCCTGCCCGTGTTATTTCCTGCCCGTGTTATTTCCTGCCCGTGTTATTTCCTGCCCCTGTTATTTCCTGCCCCTGTTATTTCCTGCCCCTGTTATTTCCTGCCCGTGTTATTTCCTGCCCGTGTTATTTCCTGCCCGTGTTATTTCCTGCACTTGTTACAATGGAATGTACCCATTCTGTCAGCCTCTTCCAGGCTGTGTATTCACTGATCAAGAATAAAATCCACCGTCTGCCAGTGATGGAGTCAACATCTGGAAATATTCTGCACATCCTGACGCACAAACGCCTGCTGAAATTCATTCACCTTTTTGTGAGTACTCAAGAAGACGACAATGTTCAGACACACAGACAACGTCTGTCAACCTACTGGAGACACTGATGCACACATGCAGACTTCAATACCTGCACCATGCTGTGAGCACACACATTAACAACACAGTATGGTGACACAACACAACGTCAACATACACTTAACACATGCGCAAGCTACTTCACCTTTTTGTCAGGGTCATTATGACCCAGCGCTATATCCATCCAACATCTGGGCAAATAGGGAAAAACTCTGGCGTATAAACCCAATTATCTCTAACGGATGCAGAGCCTACTGTGCAGAGGCGCCTAAGGATGAAGCGTTCAAAACAAGTACATCAAGTATGAAATACACATTTATTAAAATATACAATCAACAATAAAAATATCTAGGATAGTACTTGAGGTCCCTGAACCTTACATGAGCTGAATAATATATAGCAATATTATGATCTTATATACATCCTACTTAATATATGTCCATATATCCTTAATCCATAGTGACACGAGGCTAATGTTGTGTAGATAAGTAGGTAGGATCTTAAGACTCCAACAGGGGGTCCCTGAATAATTTAATTAGTTGGTCAAATAAAGCGCTTTATTACAATTCCGGAAACTGAAGCACACAGAGTGTCCTCACTGTCTCTGATTAGCGTTGGGTTCCTCCTAGTTGGTGTATACATACACAAAGTTGCGTCACTTTGAACTTTCAACAGGTAGGTATATACCCAAATCAATTTAAAAAGTGATACCGTAAAATATACTTCAACACCCTGTAGGTGCAATGCATAGGAAGATATACAGTATATGCACGTAGCTCACTGGATATTCTAGCATATCCAGCGAGCTATGTGCATATCTTCCTATATATTAAAAAATGTGTATTTCATACTTGATGTACTTGTTTTGAACGCTTCATCCTTAGGCGCCTCGGCTCCGCAGGCTATGTATTCATTAGGCATAATTGGGTTTATGCGCCAGAGTTTTTTCCTATTTGCCAATTTGTTTATAGGGGAATTCGGGATCCCCTACTACTCCGGCTGCAGAACACCAATTCTCTTCCAGGACCCGAAAATCTTTTTGTTAGAGGTACCCTTTACACAGATTATAATGTAATAATCACTTTTTATTAGTTGGTTATTTCACTTTAGCGCCCCCTAGCCTTCAGACCTGACATGTCTACCTACACCTGCAGGGAGACACCATCCCAAGCTTCATGCAGAGGACCATCCAGGAGCTGAGGATCGGGACCTTCCACAATCTGGCCATAGTCCACGACAGCTCTTCTGTCTATTGCGCTCTGGAAATCTTTGTAGACAGGAGGGTGTCCGCGCTCCCCGTCGTGAATGAGTCGGGTAAGTCCACCAGTGGCCTGCTGCCTTTTCTCAGCTCACTAGTGGTCCTAGGGAAGACACGGTGCCACAAACAGGAAGGGTTCTACGTGGATCTGATACTACAGGGTGGCACAGGGACAAAGAGACAGATTAGATGAATGACACGGAGAGAGGAGGATGCTATAAGCCAGGGGTCCCCAACTCCAGTCCTCAAGAATCCACAACAGGTCCGGTTTTAAGGATATCCCGGCTTCAGTGCAGGTGGCACAATCAAAATAACAGCCACATATTGAGCCAACCTGTGCTTAAGCGGGGAAGGCTTTAAAACCGGACCTGTTGGGGGTACTTGGGAAAGACTGCTATAAGTCATATATTCAACGGTCTAGGACGTTTGGTCGTGGCCATTCCACGGCGGGTCACCCCGCCACTGGGATCGGGTCACCCTGCCACTGGGATCGGGTCACCCCGCCACCGCCGGTCGCTTAGGGAAGTGCCTTACCCTAAGCCCCTACCCTACAACCCACTACCCATAACCTTTACCTTACAACCCCCTACCCTAAGCCCTTACCCTACAACCCCCTACCCTAATCCCCTACCCTAAATCCTTACCCTACAACCCCCCTACCCTAAACCCTTACCCTAAGCCCTTGCCCTACAACCCCCTACCCTAAGCCCCTACCCTAAATCCTTACCCTACAACCCCCCTACCCTAAACCCTTACCCTACAACCCCCCTACCCTAAACCCTTACCCTAAAACCCCTTACCCTAAGCCCTTACCCTACAACCCCCTACCCTAAGCCCCTACCCTAAATCCTTACCCTACAACCCCCTACCCTAAACCCTTACCCTAAAACCCCTTACCCTAAGCCCTTACCCTACAACCCCCTACCCTAAGCCCCTACCCTAAATCCTTACCCTACAACCCCCTACCCTAAGCCCCTACCCTAAACCCTTACGCTACAACCCCCTACCCTAACCGCTAAAACCCTTAAATTAACCCCCTGCCATAAACAGTAACAAAACTTACCTTATAAGTGGCCGGTAGCGGGGATTCCAGCGGGGGATCAGCTGCGGTGGCAGGGATTCCAGCGGGGGATCAGCTGTGGTGCCAGGGATTCCAGCGGGGGATCAGCTGCGGTGGCAGGGATTCCAGCGGGGGATCAGCTGTGGTGCCGGGGATTCCAGCGGGGGATCGGCTGTGGTGCCGGGGATTCCAGCGGGGGATCGGTGTGGTGCCGGGGATTCCAGCGGGGGATCAGCTGTGGTGCCGGGGATTCCAGCGGGGGATCAGCTGTGGTGCCGGGGATTCCAGCGGGGGATCGGCTGCGGTGCCAGGGATTCCAGCGGGGGATCAGCTGCGGTGCCAGGGATTCCAGCGGGGGATCGGCTGCGGTGCCAGGGATTCCAGCGGGGGATCAGCTGTGGTGCCAGGGATTCCAGCGGGAGATCGGGTGCGGTGGCGGGGATTCCAGCGGGGGATCAGCTGTGGTGCCAGGGATTCCAGCGGGGGATCGGCTGCGGTGCTGGGGATTCCAGCGGGGGATCGGCTGCGGTGCCGGGGATTCCAGCGGGAGATCGGGTGCGGTGGCGGGGATTCCAGCGGGAGATCGGGTGTGGTGCTGGGGATTCCAGCGGGGGATCGGGTGCGGTGGCGGGGATTCCAGCGGGGGATCGGGTGCGGTGGCGGGGATTCCAGCGGGGGATCGGGTGCGGTGGCGGGGATTCCAGCGGGAGATCGGGTGTGGTGCCAGGGATTCCAGCGGGAGATCGGGTGCGGTGGCGGGGATTCCAGCGGGAGATCGGGTGCGGTGGCGGGGATTCCAGCGGGAGATCGGGTGTGGTGCCAGGGATTCCAGCGGGAGATCGGGTGCGGTGCCGGGGATTCCAGCGGGGGATCGGGTGCGGTGGCGGGGATTCCAGCGGGAGATCGGGTGCGGTGGCGGGGATTCCAGCGGGGGATCAGCTGTGGTGCCAGGGATTCCAGCGGGGGATCGGGTGCGGTGCCGGGGATTCCAGCGGGAGATCGGGTGCGGTGGCGGGGATTCCAGCGGGAGATCGGGTGTGGTGCTGGGGATTCCAGCGGGGGATCGGGTGCGGTGGCGGGGATTCCAGCGGGGGATCGGGTGTGGTGGCGGGGATTCCAGCAGGGGATCGGGTGTGGTGGCAGGGATTCCAGCGGGGGATCGGGTGCGGTGCCGGGAATTCCAGCGGGGGATCGGGTGTGGTGGCAGGGATTCCAGCAGGGGATCGGGTGTGGTGGCAGGGATTCCAGCGGGGGATCGGGTGCGGTGGTGGGGATTCCAGCGGGGGATCGGGTGTGGTGGCAGGGATTCCAGCGGGGGATCAGCTGTGGTGGGGATTCCAGCAGGGGATCGGCTGTGGTGGCAGGGATTCCAGCGGGGGATCGGGTGCGGTGGTGGGGATTCCAGCGGGGGATTGGAGGGAATTCCAGCGGGGGATCGGGTGCGGTGGCAGGGATTCCAGCGGGGGATCGGGTGCGGTGGTGGGGATTCCAGCGGGGGATTGGAGGGAATTCCAGCGGGGGATCAGCTGTGGTGCCAGGGATTCCAGCGGGGGATCTGGTGCGGTGCCGGGGATTCCAGCGTGGGATCGGGTGCGATGCCGGGGATTCCAGCGGGGGATCGGGTGCGGTGCCGGGGATTCCAGCGGGGGATTGGGTGTGGTGGCGGGGATTCCAGCATTTTACCGGGCACCATTCTGCGTCTCCTACTGGAGGTTGATCTTGTGAGGTGTAACACAGAGACAGACTGGATCTGTGGCTCACCAAGACTTTCTATTCTATTCTGAGTGTATCAGTGACCAAAGTTACCTTTTGGACAAATAGTCCATACAGCAAAATGAAAGTGACTGGCCTCTCTGGGAGGGAAGGGGTTAATGAGGTGGCTAGCAGCAATACATTTAGGCACAGTTGCGTCCTTACTGACACTTTGTTGCTTGGCTATACTGTAGATCAGGAGTGGCCAACTCCAGTCCTCAAAGGCCACCAACAGGTCAGGTGTTCAGGATATCCCTGCTTCAGCACAGGTGGCTCAGTCTTTGACTGCACCACTGATTGAGCCACCTGTGCTGAAGCAGGGATATCCTGAACACCTTACCTGTTGGTAGCTCTTGAGGACTGGAGTTGGCCACCCCTTCTCTAGAGATACCCAGAACTGCATATAGTGCACTGTATGTCTAAACCTAAGGGAGAATGGAAGCAGCTTCAGGGCTTTTTTTAGTCCTATTCTGCCCCGTTGGTACCTGCTACCTTGAGTATGCACCTTTCCTAGTGTAGTAGCGCTATGATCTGACGCGGCTGTCTTTGTTATTGCAGGCCAGGTTGTAGGACTGTATTCCCGCTTTGATGTAATAGTAAGTATACTGTTCTGTAATAATGTAACTAGGATTACTGTGCTAATGTGTGCCAAATCTCTCGTGTTACCTCTAGGAATGCTGATCCAGCAAATGTCAAATCCAGGGTATTACCCGGAGGAATATCAGGCTCATGCAATCAAAATCCAGGCTCCTACCTCACTTTTAAATACTTTTGGGAGGTGTCAAATAATCTCTACTCTGCCAGAAGGGGTTGCCCTGCTGCGCCCTCTGGTGGTAGAGATCAGTATGCTTAGATGGATAAAGTCTAACCTCACATTTCCCTCTCTAGCACCTGGCAGCACAGAAACTGTATACCAATCTGGATATAAGTGTATGCGAGGCTCTGAGACGGCGCAATCTGTGTCTGGAGGGCGTCCTGATGTGTTACGCTTATGAGACCCTGCAGACTGTGATTGACCGAATAGTAAGAGAGCAGGTACTATACATACACATATACCGACCGTATATGGGATGGGAGTGTCCTTATGTTAACAATGTATTTATTCACTGAGAGCAGGCTTTAACACAAGCATTCATTCACTTAGTGCAGGCTCATATGACTTCATGAATTTACTCATTGCAGAATCTTAATCTGGTGCCTGCTCATCCATTACATTATCCATGCATTCATGCATTCATCCATCCATTCATCCATCCATTAATTCATCCATCCATTCATCCATCCATCCATTACATTATCCATCCATTACATTATCTATCCATCCATTACATTATCCATGCATTCGTCCATTCATCCATCCATTACATTATCTATCCATCCATTACATTATCCATGCATTCGTCCATTCATTCATCCATTCATTAATCCACCCGTCCATTAATTAATCCATCCATCCATCCATCCATCCATTACATTATCCATCCATTACATTATCTATACATTACATTATCCATCCATTCATTCATTCATCCATTACATCGTCTTTCTGTCCGTCCGTTTGTTCATTCATTCATTCATTCATTCATCCATCCATCCATTACATTATCCATACATTACATTATCCATCCATTCATTCATTCATTCATCCATTACATTATCCATCCATTACATTGTTTGTTCATTCATTCATTCATCCATCCATCCATTACATTATCCATCCATCCATTCATCCATTCATCCATTCATCCATTCATCCATTCATCCATTCATCCATTCATCCATCCATTACATTATCCATCCATTACATTATCCATGCATTCATCCATTCATTCATCCATCCATCCATTCATTAAGCCACCCATCCATTCATCCATCCATTACATTATCCATTCATTCATTCATTCATTCATCCATCCATTACATTATCCATCCATTCATCCAACCAACCAACCAACCATTTCATTCACCCATTACGTTATCCATCTATCCATCCATTCATTCATCCATCCATCCATTAATTAATCCATTCATCCATCCATTACATTATCCATCCATTCATCCAACCAACCAACCAACCAACCATTTCATTCACACATTACGTTCATCTATCCATTCATCCATCCATCCATTCATTCATCCATCCATCCATCCAATAGTTGGACTTACAATGTCTTGTTATCTTCTCTCCAGTATTATTATTATTTATTTATAACACGCCAACATACTCCGTAGCGCAGTACAATAAGGATGGAGGCCGAAAACAGTAAAATATCAAACATTAACACATATTGTTACAGAAGGTAAGTAGGGCCCTGTGCCAAGGAGCTTACACTCTATAAGGAAGGGTAACAAGAAACAAGGTGTAGGGGTTTATAATGCTATACCTTGTTTACTCATCTATACCTGCTTTTCTATCTTCCATTCTTTACTCTGTTTGTATCCTTCCTTTCTTGTATTCCCAACTGTTTATTTCGTGTTTTTTTTTTTTTATTAAAAAAAAGTATTAAAAAAGTTCTTTTAATTAACAAAATGTAAGTATAATATACAAAGGCAAAATGTGAAATGTATAGTGCAAACAAAACATCAAATAGTAAATAAGAAATGACACAATAAATTGCAAAATAAGTAAATTATATAATAATATAAGCTAGATGAACGGAAATAAATTAAATGAATAGGATAAGAAGCAGTTCGCACGAGTCATATATTGCTCTTATTATTTTATACATTAACACATTTGTATATACAGTGTAACCATATATAGCTACATTACATATGAACGCCTAAAGTCCCAACTTGTCCAAAACCGTAGCATCGGTGCCTCATGAACAGTAGTTGAAATACAAAAAACATTTGTACGGTATATAAGTGAATCTTAATAGTGAATCTTAACAGGTTTCTGAACCAACATGAATCTGAGCGGGTGAGGAGTCCTCAAGGGCCACCAACAGGTCAGGTTTTCAGGATATCCCTGCTTCCGCAGAGGTGGTGCAGTTGAAGACTGAGCCACTGATTGAGCCACATGTGCTGAAGCAGGGATATCCTGAAAACCTGACCTGTTGGTGGCCATTGAGGACTGGAGCTGCCCAACCCTGATCTATAGCATACAATTTATTCCCTAGAACGTCCTAAAAGTTTAATGCAGAGCTTGACCCTAATCCAATTCCCGTAGCCCCTAAATGGACTTTTAATTGTCACACCGGGTACCATTCCGTTCCAGAGGAGATTTTGCAGAGTATTTCCTTTACCTCTGGGTTATGGGTATCAATGGACTTCTCCCATTTTTCTCTAAAGCTTTCAGACAGTTTGTTTATATCTCCCACCCCCTACATTAGTCATTTCCATAGTCATATAATGGCACAAGTATCCGATTACCTGGGAGACAGGGGAGGCTTTTGAATCCAATCATTTATTTTATTCTCAACTGTTTATTTACCTTTTCCAACTCCCTTCTATCTCTCCTTCATTCTCCTCTCTCTTTATCTCTGTCTCTCTCTCACTGTCTTTTACTCTCTCTTGTCTCTCTCTCTGTGTTTCTTTCTCCCTGTCACTCTCTTTCTCTGTCTCTTGCTCTCTGCTTCTCTCTTTCTGTCTCTCTGTGTTTCTCTCTTGCTCTGTTCTCTCTCTCTGTCTCTGTTTCTCTCTCTGCCTCTTTGTTTCCCTCTCTCCTCTCTCTCTTCTCTCCTGCCTCTCCCTTGCTTCTCCCTTCTCCTTCCCCCTTGCAGGTTCACCGCTTGGTGTTGGTGGATGAAGAGAAACACCCCTGTGGTATTGTGTCCCTGTCGGACATCCTCCAGGCGCTGGTGTTAACCCCTGCAGGTATTGATGCCCTTAATTCCTAACCCAGCGAAGGCTCTTTTCTACCTTCACCCTGCACCTTCTTCTCTTCTGAGACACAGGTACGCACCCCATACAATTAAGTAGCAGCATACGTTGGTGTGAGAAATTGTCTGCACTGCTCATCTCTGCAATCAGCACCTGAGCACTTCTGCACTTCTAATCCCACGCTCTTTATCTCTGCATTTCTAATCCCACTCTCTTTATCTCTGCACTTCTAATCCCACACTCCTTATCTCTGCACTTCTAATCCCACGCTCTTTATCTCTGCACTTCTAATCCCACTCTCTTTATCTCTGCACTTCTAATCCCACACTCTTTATCTCTGCACTTCTAATCCCACACTCTTTATCTCTGCACTTCTAATCCCACACTCTTTATCTCTGCACTTCTAATCCCACACTCTTTATCTCTGCACTTCTAATCCCACACTCTTTATATCTGCACTTCTAATCCCACACTCTTTATCTCTGCACTTCTAATCCCACACTCCTTATCTCTGCATTTCTAATCCCACACTCCTTATCTCTGCATTTCTAATCCCACTCTCTTTATCTCTGCATTTCTAACCCCACTCTCTTTATCTCTGCATTTCTAATCCCACACTTTTTATCTCTGCACTTCTAATCCCACACTCCTTATCTCTGCACTTCTAATCCCACTCTCTTTATCTCTGCATTTCTAATCCCACTCTCTTTATCTCTGCATGTCTAATCCCAGACTCGTTATCTCTGCACTTCTAATCCCACTCTCTTTATCTCTGCATGTCTAATCCCAGACTCGTTATCTCTGCACTTCTAATCCCACACTCCTTATCTCTGCACTTCTAATCCTGCACTCCTTATCTCTGCATTTCTAATCCCACTCTCTTTATCTCTGCATTTCTAATCCCACTCTCTTTATCTCTGCATTTCTAATCCCACTCTCTTTATCTCTGCATTTCTAATCCCACACTCTTTATCTCTGCACTTCTAATCCCACACCCTTTATCTCTGCACTTCTAATCCCACACTCTTTAGCTCTGCACTTCTAATCCCACACTCTTTATCTCTGCACTTCTAATCCTGCACTCTTTATCTCTGCATTTCTAATCCCACTCTCTTTATCTCTGCATGTCTAATCCCAGACTCGTTATCTCTGCACTTCTAATCCCACACTCCTTATCTCTGCACTTCTAATCCCGCACTCCTTATCTCTGCACTTCTAATCCCGCACTCTTTATCTCTGCATTTCTAATCCCGCACTCCTTATCTCTGCACTTCTAATCCCGCACTCCTTATCTCTGCACTTCTAATACCGCACTCCTTATATCTGCACTTCTAATCCTGCATGGCAACACTGTTCCTTTTAGCACTGCATTGTAACTCCACTTCTCTTTGCACTGCATTGCACAGCTATGCTCTCCTTGCACTACGCAGATCCAGCGTATGTCTCACACTTTATCGATGGTTCTCTTGGCCCGATTTACTAAATGGTGCTAAGTGAACGATGCCTAAATCAGCTTAATGCTTAGCACTGCTTAGTAAATCTGAGTGTATGTACAGTCAGTATATGTGTACGTATCGTCTTGTCTGCTGCTTTGTTACTGCAGGTATAGACGGTAATACCTTGTGATGGACACACTAAAGCACAGAGAGTACAGACAACTGCAGCCACGCGCTTTAATCACAGCACATTTTGCGGACCGGACACAGAGCGACCTCCTGCAAACTTCCCCTCCCAGGAACGTGATACTGAACGGTTTCAGTGCTTCAGCCCGCCAGCGAGTCCTGGAAGAATGACAAAGACATCACTTCAAGCCACGGGTGGCCTGAGGGGGAGTACCAGAGCTCTGGGGCGTGGCGTGGAAGGGAAAGGACTTTTTATTTGAGTGATGGACGCAGAGACGAGCCCTGTTTGTAACTACGATGCTGCTCTCTCCGTGGCTGTCAGTGGCCCCGTAGCCCTGGTCAATGTGAATAAGTTGACTACGTTAAAGCCGCAGCTGCCCAGCTGCTCCTGGATGACCCATTGACCTGAGGAAATGTACTGCAGCTTCCTCTGGGACGAGAGAGTCTTCTGGCCCGCCAGACGCTGGCCACCAACAGGAGGAAGCGTGATGATGGACAGTAGTTAGTTTCTGGTTACTAAATGGATATGTATGTGGCTTACTGATAGTGGCACTGTGATATCACCATAGAACTAGTATGACATTAGCAGGAGCAGAGAGTCCACAGGCCACGTGTGGCCCACGGGCCGTCCGTTGGAGAACACTGGTGTATATGATCATGAAGCTCTAACTCAGGGGCGGCCAACTCCAGTCTTCAAGGACCACCAACATGTCAGGTTTTAAGGATATCTCTGCTTCAGCACAGGTGGCTCAACCAGTCCCTGCTTCAGCACAGGTGGCTCAGTCTTTGACTGGGCCACTGATTGAGCCACCTGCGCTGAAGCAGAGATATCCTTAAAACCTGTCCTATTGGTGGCCCTTGAGGTGGGGTGACCATATTTTGCGCATGCGCTAACGGCGACGATAATAACCAGGACAGTGGCCCAAAAAGTCGGGACAAAGGCCTAAAACTGAAAACCCGGATGCCTGGTCACTCTACCCAGAGGACTGGAGTCGGCCACTCCTGCTTTAAATGGTCTGCCTCTCATTGCACACCCAGACGGGCGTCTCCTGGAGATGGTACTCGGGCTGCAGTCCCTCTGCTTAGACTGTGCTATTGTATTTACTCTCTCCCGACCTACTGTATGTGCACCTCCCCATTATTTTGGGGGCTATTTGTGTTGAAATTTGTTTACATAAACTGTCATTTTGAGCGGATCTTCTTCTGTTGTTCGCGTGGTTACTAGTTAGTAGTTAGTTAGTAGTTTAGTAACTACTGGTTACTAAAAGAGTATTGGACAATAATGACTAATGTACAGATATATGCTGTTTGCTTTGCTTATATCAACTGCATATATGTATAACTGGTGGGCATCTCCAGTCCTCAAGAGCCACCAACAGGTCAGGTTTTCAGGATATCCCTGCTTCAGCACAGGGGGCTCAATCAGTGGCGCCGTCAACTGTGCTGAAGCAGGGATATCCTGAGAACCTAACCTGTTGGTGGCACTGGCTCTTGAGGACTGGAGTTGGCCACTCCTGCTCCAGAATAAGTTTATTGAAAGCAACAATGAAGCAGAAGAGGAGCCAGCCTGTCACTGACCCTGACGCGCCAAAGTGTGGAGATCAAACCCCTTTCACTGTCATCGTGGCACCAACATGGTTATTGTTTCATGAGTCAGTGTAACTGTCCAATGTTCTGTCCACTCTCACACTCACTGGCCAAACCTTACAACAGCCCTAAGCGTGTTTATTTTAGGGGATCGGGCTCCCTGTGCTGTATTTCACAGGTAACCTGTACAGCAGATAAAAAACCTCACGTGCGAGCACACTTCCACGTGCGAGCACACTTCCACGTGCGAGCACACTTCCACGTGTCAGACAAGTCCTCAAACGTGCCGTTCCCCATTATCTCTTAGCATACAATGCTTCCACTGCAGCCAGGGATTCTGGGTAATGACAGGCAAATGAGCACGGTGTGTCTACATACAGTGGAAGCATTATATGTAGAGATGCCAGGTGGCTTCTCCAAAAATACTGGACACAATGGTAAAAGGTGCGACGCGCTGGAGATACACACACACACACACACACGCTCGAGACACACACCTCTTTCTCTGCTCCATGCTGTTTCCTTCTCCTTGTCCCCACCCTCAGGCTCCTGACACCTCCTTCTGATTGTCTGCTGCTGGGTAATGCAGCCAATCAGGATGGAGGAACCTGCCCAGCCCCCTAGTAACTGCCCTGCTCGGGGAAATCCCGCGGCCCCCCAAGCCGGTCAGGTCACTATGTTCTGAGAGGTAAAACCGGACACATACATGTCTAGCATTACCTCTCATTTTTTTTACTGGACAGTGTCCAAATACAGGACAGTCCGGTTCAATACTGGGCACCTGGCAACCCTAATGTGCTAAGATAAGATAATGGGGAAAGGCAGGGCTGCAGCCCTGTCTGAGACGGGTAAATGTGGGATTTCTGTTTACTGTACGGTGGAGGGTTTTGGTCACTTTTTTACTGATATGTAACCTGTGTGCGCTAAAAGAACAGCAATGGTGTTAAGTTACATTGTGATGTAACATTGTTATATCACTGACATGAGTTCAACTGCAACATTCCAAAGCCAGCCACCCCTGCTGCAATGTCCTCCTCATGTGTGGAATGCTCTCTCTCTGTCCCCTCTCTCTCAGGGGCTATTCATTAAACTGCCCTAGTGCTGGTTGTGGCACTGACATTCAAGTCAATGGGAGTTTCCAGGCAATAGAGCCTGATCGGCACCATCGCAGTTTAACGAAGAACCCCTTCTGTCTTGGACTCTTTCCCAGAACATTACAACAACAAAAAAGACGTGCACTCAATTTCTCTGAGGCTCCTGCTGAAATATTTTCCCGGCGACCACTGATTGTCCTGCAAAGCATGAAAGTCATTGGTGGAAGCGATCTGGACCTCCAGAGGGGCCCACAATGCATTGCAGAGCACTGGCACTTAAGTGGTTAAAATGCTTTCTCAGGGCTCAGATACAGCTGCACTGTGGAGTTGATATGTTGATATGATACTGCACTGCATGCTTGAACAGCATGATATTGTAGCACAGGGGTGGCCAACGCCATTCCTCAAGGGCCACCAACAGGTCAGGTTTTCAGGATATCCCTGCTTCAGTACAGCTGGCCTAATCAGTGGCTCAGTCTCTGACTGAGCCACCTGTGCTGAAGCAGGGACTGATTGAGCCACTTGTGCTGAAGCAGAGACTGAGCCACCTGTGCTTAAGCAGGGATATTCATAAAACCTGACCTGTTGGTTGTCCTTGAGGACTGGAGTCAGCCATACCTGTTTTGGTATATTTCTGCTAAAATAACAAGGGAGGAGTTTAGTAAATATGGACCTAAATGTCATTAATTTCTGTGCTTATTCTACTGGTATTTGGAGCTGGTAATTGGACTTTAGAGGCAGACATTAGGAGCCACAGATGTAATTCTCAGAGAAGCTTCCATAATCTTTTATGGTGTTATCTACAGAGAAGAAGCTTTGGTTTATAATGTTGGAATTACTAAGACATATTGTACTTAGTATTGTTTTATGCTGCAGCATGTTCATTTTCCCATGGGAATATCCTGGGTATTCAGGACAGGTTTTAACCCCCCCCCCCCCCCCCCATAACCAAGCTCCTAACTCAGGCACGCTCCCAGCACGAGAGAAGTATGGGTTCTTGGTAAGCCCTTGTGCACGCAGGTGGAACACCAGAGTTAATAGCTAATCAAAGGACAGGTCTTCAAGAACCATACAAAGGTTGGCAGTCCAGACTGGTCACTTGGACAGGGTCTTGTTTGTGACGCTCCTCCCCCAACCTGCTGACTCAGAAAAGCGTACAAGAGGGTTAAATTGCTCCCCTGATGTGCCACTGAGACGCCACCGCCGAAACAAAATGTCTATGATCTGTTGCGGCACCGCCGCCTCCCGGCTCCCTTCCTACCGGCTGCATCATACGCCTCCTTGGCTGCTGAGCTTCATGTTTGCGGTGCAGGTAAGGGAAGGCCGAAACCTCTCGGTGGGTAGGAGGAGAGATGGGCACCTGTAATCAAGGGGTTAAAGACACGCAGGGTTGAGTGCGACATTGCGCAGGTTCGTCTGGGCTATAAAACTGCCTGGCTACTACATGATGCCTGTGGGGGTTATTCATTAAACTGCAATAGTTCCGAATGGGTCACTATCACAGGGAAACTCCCAGTGAAGTCGATGGATCTTCCATGCAATAGTGCCCTGATCAGCACCCCCTCTGTGACCCTAATATCTTTTAAAGTTGCAGTTCAGTCTTTTTTTTATTTTTTAATTTATTTTTTTACTTCAATAGTTTCATGTGGGCAATCTCTAATTACCTAAAGAACTGTATAGCTGCCAGTCAATTCGTTCTCCATGTATTGATAGGTGAAATTTGGTGACATCATTAGTGAAGGGATATGTTTTTCTTCTGCTTCTGTCAGTCAGTGGAAGCTCATGAATATTCATGAGCACTCCTGCACTGACATGTGCAAGAGGGAGGGCAGGGCTCACAAAGGGGTGTGCCAGGGCTTGTGACAGGACATGAAGGGGCAGTGCCTTAGTAAATGGCAGTTAAAATAGAATACAAGAAAATGGGTCTTTCAAAGTTGTTTTTTTAAAAACAGAAAATGCTAAAAGTATTTTTTCTTACTACAGAACTGATTTATTAAAAAAAACACACATGCAGGATATTGACTGAACTGCAGCTTTAAGTGTAAGGTGGGTGATACATTGCCCAGGTGCCTTTATGTCTTTGTGGGAGAGGAGGAGATATTTCTGTTCTTGATACAGTATCTCTACTGGATGAATAATAGTTCCTGATATTGAATGAATAAATGTCAGGGGTTCCTGATCTCTCTCTATTGAATGAATAAAAGGTATGTGTTCCTGGTGTCGGTATGGGGTAGCCAAGTTGTGTGAGTTCCTCATACCTCTGTAGGAGGTTGGTACAGATACTGTATGTGACCTTGATGTTTCCACGTGGAAGATAATGAAAGCTATGTTTTCTTTTCAGCGTAAGTTGGTAGTGAGGTATGAATCCCTTTTCTGTGGGAGGGCGTGATGTGAAGTACATGGTCTTAAAGCTGCAGTACAGGCTGCCGTTAAATAAACCTGGTATATGCGTAGTGCTATCGACTTCACAGCCATAGTGTGAATGGATAAATCAATAACCAGATACTTGTGAGGGGGGGGGGACCCCTAAACATAAGCTTGATAGAAGACAGGTACTGGGTTGCGATCCTGGATAGTGAGCTCACTGATGAGTGACGCTATGGTATACAATGATACCAGGACAATTGAGTATAATGACACCCTATAACGTACCAAAATGTCTAAACAAATAAAGTCCTGAACAGGAAAACATGTAGCAAGCGAATAACTCACTTTGAGTGCTGCATAGTCCATGCGATCCACAGGTGAGGGGTCCCCAGGTGTGCTTCCGTCCAAAGGTGAGGGGTCCCCAGGTGTGCTTCCGTCCACGGGGTAGACAAATAGAATAATTTCCTCTATTCTAAGTATCAAAAAGTAGGAAAGAGAAGGTGCGTTGTTGCTGCAAAAGAATACCCAGGATGCAAAGTTCTGTGGGGAAGATCATGTGACCAGGCAGGCGCTAGATACAATTGGCGCACTGCTAGAGAGAGGGCAAAAGGGGTGTGCCAGAGCCTGTCTCAGAATAGGAAGGGGATGTGACTTTGTAAATGGTTGATATAGAAACAAAAATGCTTGTTACATTATAATACTTTAAAAATGTCTTTAAAATTAGTTTAAAAAAATGCTACAAGTATTTTCTCATAGTACAGAACTGATTTATTAAAACAAACACACGTAGGATATTGCTTGAACTGCAGCTTTAATGTGAAGATGTTATAAGCTATATGCCCCTTGTGTGTCTGCAGTGTGATAGGTGCCTCTGAAGTCTCTTTAGAGGGGGTATGTGCTATGATGGAAGAAATGCCTCGGGAATGCATTGTTGGTCCAGGAGAATGTGTCTCTGAGACAGGAAATTATTGCAGGTATCACTCTGTCCCCCCAGCACCTCATAGTCCAGGCTTCCCTGCTATGTACCTGCCACTACCTGCTTCTCCAGAGTCGCCCACTGGAACCACTGGACCAGAACCGGCTGCTGGCCAGCACCCTTTTTACCTGCGGCATTGCCACCGCTTTGCAAAGCAGTCTGGGAACCAGGTACTTCCTCCTGCAAGGCTCCCTTCTTAGCAGTGATGAGCGAATTATCTGAGAACCTCCACTTGTTTATTTACAAACCTGCCCTTTCAATAACTTATTATTTTTTTTTTTTACGAAAACGATAGTTCTACTAAAGCAGCAATTCACCCCAAATCTTACATGAGTTTAACTCATATTTCTAGTATCCTCGCCCTGCGCAATTCCCGCTCTTTAAACAAATATGTGTTTTATCAGAGAATATCAGGCAAGCATTAGACTATAATGAGCTATAGGAGACATCCATCTTTATATGTCAACTGCTCCTATCTCCTAAACACAGTATTGCATTTTAAAATGAAAATGGGTAACATAACCCTTTTTGAAAATTAAGTCAGGTTGTTTCTCCTAGCTACTGGTTAAAGGGACTGAGCATATGATGATGTCATCATTAGGGGCAATACAGTCTTTGTACTGGTTAAATTAGCACATAATATGAAAAGATAATTTCTGAGGACATTCACATGTCTTGGACAAGTCTGCAACCCTGCTTTTTACCATCATCTCCTAGCATACAGTGCTTCCACTGCAGCAAGGGATTCTGGGAAATGACATGCAAATGAGTCACCTTTTGCTTCAAATCCATTTTGAAATTGACCCCTGTAAGCTTATGCCTGCCGCATTACACAGTGGCTTTTCGGCCCAGCCTGGCTGAAAGAAGTGCATAGCCAGTTAACCTCAAAAACACCAGTTTCGATCTTTTGGGTTTCATCAGTTTGAGGATAGCTACTGTATATGATAATGCCTTGTGAGCACATATTAATGTCATAATTATCCACGACACAGCCGCATGTGCACGTTAGCATGGGTGAGCACATGATGCCATTATTATTTAGGAGATGCTACTATTGAATAGAATGAGAAATCTCATCATTATAAAAAAAAAACAGGCACAGTACTTGAAATTTTAATGAGAAATTCAAGTAATAGGTTATCTGCACCCTGATACATTGCCCCTCAAACATACATTGGTAATGCCTATATTTGAGTCAGTGTCACAGCAAGAATACAATCTGTGTAAGCTTGATATCTACATCCCCCTAGTTATTGAACAAGGATGGGCTGTTGTTGTTACACTGTTCCTCTCATGCCGCCCCCCACACCCCCCTTTTTGCAGGCTGCCTCTGCTGCAGGTTCCCACCTTCGAACTTCTTATCCCGACTCTGATTCTTAGCAAAGATACGGCTTCGAACGGCACCTCCAGGAACGGTGAGCTTTCTGCGCGGGGGGGGGGGGGGGGAGGGGCGGCTTTCCCCGGAGCTTTGTAAAACTGGAAGCCAAGGGCACGCTGACCTCTAGGAATAAGAGAGGAAGAGATCAGGCCCGTGTTTGCTAAGTGGTGCTTTGCCACGTGGCGCCCTATTCCAGCGTAGAAAGACAATTTCCGACCCATAAAATGAATAGGCCATTGTGTGCCCTCTGGCGTCGAAATGTGTCTTATGGCATAGCAGCACTTAGTAAATATGGCCCCATGTCCCTAAGTGTGAAAGAGAAATGATTGTGTGGATTCGGTGTGAAAGGATAGAAGAAGAAGAAGAAGAAGAAGAACTTATTTGTCGCATGTAGTTGTACCAACAGTGTAGCCACTACTTAGCAGTATGAGAGAGATAGAACATCACACGCAGAAGATACAATACATAAGAATAATCATATTATTAATCAATATCATTTATTTCTAAAGCACCAACATATTCTGCAGCGTGGTATAATGGGGGAACCAGAATTATATAAATTACATAAACAGAATGATATACCAATTAAAGGTAATGAGCGGCCTGCTCCTGTGAACTGTATGTGGATACATGAGACTCAAATCCCCACTAGTTAGATCTCATTGACTCCTAATCAGTATGGTGGGAAGGAAGGAAACGAATGATTTAATAACTTCCATTCAAGTGAATTTAAGGTTCTGTATTGCTAACAGTGTGTGCAAATCCCTCTTTTACCATATTGAATATGGGAAACGGTCCGGCTTTCTCGTTATCGCTACCGGAAAGAAAATCTAGTTTTCTCCAGGAAAAGAAGGCAGCCATTTATCATCCAGTTTCTTACATTTTCCAGTAAATAGAAGTCCCACGTGTCACACATTCACATCTCAGACAGGTCTGCACCCCTGCCTTTCCCCATTATCTCTTAGCATACAGGGCTTCCACTGCAGCCAGGGCTTCTGGGTAATGATATGCAAAATTCTGAGTGCAGGGAAACCCCTGCTCTTCTCTCCCTTCTCTGGGATAAGTAGCTGATGTTAGCACTGAAGTATGAGTACGCAAATAAACCATTTGCACAAAAGTGCAGTGCTGTAGAGCAAAGATACTCGTGTGTGATATACAAATACATGTTTATTCCCTTCCTATAATAAACCCTCCCTTCCCCCATTCAGAGACACATGGAGCCCTGCTCTGCCCAGACCGAGAATGTGACCGCCCAGAGAGCGGCATGCAGCCAATCAGAGAGGTTGGCGTAACTTCTCATACACATTGGGGGGTCACGGGGGACAGACATATCATTTGGTTTAGTGACTACATTATGAAACTATTAGCAGAGCACAGGGCACATCGTTTGTGATCAGGGCAGAGTACATTGTTCTCTGCTTCTGCAGTGCACATTGCAACTGGGTTAATTGCGAGATGACCTATTAGTTATAATTGCTACGCACATTGTGATGTCATCGTATAAGAATATGAGACGGCCTTAGTACTGGTTCAGATTACTGAGTATATCCCTGATTACTCAGGCAATATAGTCTTACTACTGGTTACAATTATATAGTCTTACTACTGGTTACAATTATATAGTCTTACTACTGGTTACAATGATATAGTCTTACTACTGGTTACAATGATATAGTCTTACTACTGGTTACAATGATATAGTCTTACTACTGGTTACAATTATATAGTCTTACTACTGGTTACAATTATATAGTCTTACTACTGGTTACAATTATATAGTCTTACTACTGGTTACAATTATATAGTCTTACTACTGGTTACAATTATATAGTCTTACTACTGGTTACAATTATATAGTCTTACTACTGGTTACAATTATATAGTCTTACTACTGGTTACAATTATATAGTCTTACTACTGGTTACAATTATATAGTCTTACTACTGGTTACAATTATATAGTCTTACTACTGGTTACAATTATATAGTCTTACTACTGGTTACAATTATATAGTCTTACTACTGGTTACAATTATATAGTCTTACTACTGGTTACAATTATATAGTCTTACTACTGGTTACAATTATATAGTCTTACTACTGGTTACAATTATATAGTCTTACTACTGGTTACAATTATATAGTCTTACTACTGGTTACAATTATATAGTCTTACTGCTGGTTACAATTATATAGTCTTACTGCTGGTTACAATTATATAGTCTTACTGCTGGTTACAATTATATAGTCTTACTGCTGGTTACAATTATATAGTCTTACTACTGGTTACAATTATATAGTCTTACTACTGGTTACAATTATATAGTCTTACTACTGGTTACAATTATATAGTCTTACTACTGGTTACAATTATATAGTCTTACTACTGGTTACAATTATATAGTCTTACTACTGGTTACAATTATATAGTCTTACTACTGGTTACAATTATATAGTCTTACTACTGGTTACAATTATATAGTCTTACTACTGGTTACAATTATATAGTCTTACTACTGGTTACAATTATATAGTCTTACTACTGGTTACAATTATATAGTCTTACTACTGGTTACAATTATATAGTCTTACTACTGGTTACAATTATATAGTCTTACTACTGGTTACAATTATATAGTCTTACTACTGGTTACAATTATATAGTCTTACTACTGGTTACAATTATATAGTCTTACTACTGGTTACAATTATATAGTCTTACTACTGGTTACAATTATATAGTCTTACTGCTGGTTACAATTATATAGTCTTACTGCTGGTTACAATTATATAGTCTTACTGCTGGTTACAATTATATAGTCTTACTGCTGGTTACAATTATATAGTCTTACTGCTGGTTACAATTATATAGTCTTACTGCTGGTTACAATTATATAGTCTTACTACTGGTTACAATTATATAGTCTTACTACTGGTTACAATTATATAGTCTTACTACTGGTTACAATTATATAGTCTTACTACTGGTTACAATTATATAGTCTTACTACTGGTTACAATTATATAGTCTTACTACTGGTTACAATTATATAGTCTTACTACTGGTTACAATTATATAGTCTTACTACTGGTTACAATTATATAGTCTTACTACTGGTTACAATTATATAGTCTTACTACTGGTTACAATTATATAGTCTTACTACTGGTTACAATTATATAGTCTTACTACTGGTTACAATTATATAGTCTTACTACTGGTTACAATTATATAGTCTTACTACTGGTTACAATTATATAGTCTTACTGCTGGTTACAATTATATAGTCTTACTGCTGGTTACAATTATATAGTCTTACTACTGGTTACAATTATATAGTCTTACTACTGGTTACAATTACTGAGTTTACTGGTTACAATTACTGATTACTGGGGGCAATATAGTCTTACTACTGGCTACAATGATGTAGTCTTACTACTGGTTACATTAGCTGAGCATGTTATGATGCCATTAGCTGTACCACTGGTTAGAACGGCATTATTATTTGGGACAGTACTATTGAGTAGAAAGGAGAACCTCGTCATAATGTCACGGTGTAGTAGACACTTCCTACAGCATGTTATGATATCATTAGTACGAGGTCAAGCGGCCTTTTCATTAGCTTAAATAACACATCGTTAGCATAGAGCAGGAGAGGCCAACCCCTGTCCTCAAGAGCCATCAACAGGTCCAGTTGTATGGATATCCCTGCTTCAGCGAATGTGACTCAATCAGTCTCTGCTACAGTGCAGGTGGCTCAATCAGTCTCTGCTGCTTCAGCACAGGTGGCTCAATCAGTGCCAGATTGAGCCACCTGTGCTGAAGCAGGGATATCCTGAAAACCTGACCTGTTGGGGGCCCTTGAAGATTGGAGTTGTGCACTCCTGGCATAGAGGTTATAACTGCTCCATATAGTAGTACAAAGTATAACCAGTGCTTTCTCTCCCTATGCAGGTGTCAGGAGCCCTGTTGGTCTCAGGCATACTGCAGGTGCTGTTTGGTGTGACTGGACTCTGGGGTTGGATCCTGCAGCACTGTGGCCCCATGGTTATAGCTCCCACACTCTCCATCATTGGACTCTCTTGCTACAAACAGGCAGCTTTTTTCTCCTCCTCCAGCTGGGGAGTCACTATGCTGTATGTGTGCCGCCCAGTGCTAAGTGGTAGTAGCCATCGTAGCCTATAGCTCCAAGTGCTCCCCAAGCAGTGAGACTGAGTCTCTTGGGTTACTAGCCTGTGTGCTTCTATTACCCCACATAGTGGTATAATACGTCTGGGTACATTGTGTCATTGATAGAACTCCGGGCAGTGACACAAGCTCTGTGTTCCTTTCACAGCCTCATTTGTATGACTGGGCTGCTGTCACAGACCTTGGGCTCCTGCTACCTGCCTGTCTACTCCTGGAAACCAAGGAAAGGCATCAAAAGGAGACATGTTCCAGTATTACGCATGTTATCTGTATGTTCATATATATATAGACACGCACATAAATACAGACTTACATTGAAGGGCATATACTCCATACTCAAGTCATAAACACATGTCCAGTGTATAAATAGGTATGATACCCTCCTCGCCGGCTCTGAAGGAGTTTACATAGAGTTGCACTATATGCATAGCAATGCTCAGTCTCTCATACCTGGTCAGGGTGCTGGGTGGGTGCAGGCTGGGCTCTGTCTCTCAGACCTGGTCAGAGGGCTGGGTGGGTGCAGGCTGGGCTCAGTCTCAGACCTGGTCACGGTGCTGGGTCGGTGCAGGCTGGGCTCAGTCTCTCAGACCTGGTCAGGGTGCTGGGTAGGTGCAGGCTGGGCTCAATCTCAGACCTGGTCAGGGTGCTGGGTCGGTGCAGGCTGGGCTCAGTCTCTCAGACCTGGTCACTGTGCTGGGTGGGTGCAGGCTGGGCTCAGTCTCTCAGACCTGGTCAGGGTGCTGGGTCAGTGCAGGCTGGGCTCAGTCTCAGACCTGGTCAGGGTGCTGGGTCAGTGCAGGCTGGGCTCAGTCTCTCAGACCTGGTCAGGGTGCTGGGTCGGTGCAGGCTGGGCTCAGTCTCTCAGACCTGGTCAGGGAGCTGGGTCAGTGCAGGCTGGGTTCAGTATCTCAGACCTGGTCAGGGGGCTGGGTTGGTGCATGCTGGGCTCAGTCTCTCAATCCTGGTTAGGGTGCAGGATGGGCTCAGTCTCTCAGACCTGGTCAGGGTGCTGGGTGGGTGCAGGCTGGGCTCAGTCTCTCAGATCTGGTCAGGGTGCTGGGTGGGTGCAGGATGGGCTCAGTCTCTCAGACCTGGTCAGGGTGCTGGGTGGGTGCAGGCTGGGCTCAGTCTCTCAGACCTGGTCAGGGTGCTGGGTGGGTGCAGGCTGGGCTCAGTCTCTCAGACCTGGTTAGGGTGCTGGGTGGGTGCAGGATGGGCTCAGTCTCTCAGACCTGGTCAGGGTGCTGGGTGGGTGCAGGCTGGGCTCAGTCTCTCAGACCTGGTCAGGGTGCTGGGTGGGTACAGGCTGGGCTCAGTCTCTCAGACCTGGTCAGGGTGCTGGTTGGGTACAGGCTGGGCGTGGATATGCAGATAGAATAAGGATGGACACCAGGAACTTTTATAGTATAAACAAGAGCTTTATTCACATCCGTTTATACGGGTCGCCATACAAGGACATACACGTTAGACATATTAACTGGTGGCAAATCATAAAGTTACTCTGTGCTTCTTCTCCGAGTAGTTCTCACTCCTACGCTGGGGAGGTACTTATGCTTGTTTCCCTTAGTATTGGTTAGATTGACAATCACCTGCATAGCATCAATAATGCCCCATCTCAAGCGGGCCCCTGCTGGGAGTACACCCTGCTTTCTGAGATCAATATCCCCTTACTGTGTACTGCATACTTCGTCCATGTATATTAGACCTTCCGGTCGGACCGATCCGATTATGCTCTGGAGCTTCTACTCTGAGAACTCCTGCTAAGAACATGCTCACCCCTCTTCCCGAATGAGAGCAATATTGGGCCATTACTATAGGCGCCAACTAAATAGGGCACGTTCCTTAACTGAAAACAATAAATAGGGACAAAAGACGCTCTCTTAAAATACATATCTATACACTTCAACATATTTTACAGGACTCACGGTGAGTCCCTATGCCAGAACTCCGAGGACCTGCTTCTAGAACATTGGGTGGAGCTATATACTCATCTATCTCCCTATGGTGACATCACTGTTCACAAGACATCCTACATCAGATGATGGAGAGGGGCAATGCTAGGGTGATCTCACCCGGTTAGCCCATTAAGACCGTAAACTCCTTACACTAATTAGTAAAGTCCCCGGGGGAAGGGGGGGGGGGGTAGGGGGGTTCACATATATAAGGAGTCCTGAACTAGCACTCAAAGTCTGTAGTACAAACAATTATATTTCTTAAAAACAACTGTCAGTGAATTCAAAACGCTGGTTTACAAAGTTGGAGAGTCACAATGGTATGAAAGAGTCTGTAAAATGTTCTTAAAATGACGTTTGCAGCTCCCTAGTACAGAGGTCCAATGTGCATGTAAAAAACCAGAAGTGCAGAGGAATACCATAGTGTAGCAGGGTATGTATCAGTGGGTTAGTAACGAAGGCACCAATACATAACTTACTACACTGTGGGGATGCTCTTTGCTTCTATTTCTTTCTTCTGGTTTGTACATATGTATTTTGCAGATATCGTGCGCCAGGGAAACATGTGGAGGGCTTGTACTTGTATGTGACCTATTTCCTTTCTTTCATGGTTCTGACAGATGCTGCTCCCGACGTCTGGCATCTGGATTGTCTGCAGCGTTTTGAGACTGGTTCATGAGCACAAAGAGCTTCAAAGTGCAGTCAGACTAGCACACAATCAATCAAACCTCATCACCACAAACGCCCACCGTCCCATCACTGGCCTTGGTGGGAGCTCCTTGGAACTGAGCCCGTGGTTTCAGATCCCCTCTCTGGGTATGAAGAACACTAAGTGTTAATGTAAAGTGAGCAGCCTGTTAGAAGAAGGGATGGGTCAAATACAAGCAAAGGACTCATGGAAGCCAAGAATAGACACAAAGGAACCACAGGGGGGAGGAAATGCCCAATAAAGCCAGTGACTTGTAGTGAGGAGGGGAAATTGGCAGACTATGCCAAATGGTCCTAAATTGCAGTGCGTTTCTATAATTAGAGTATAATAGAATATTTTGGAACAGATTAGTTAGTACAGAATAGAATGATATGATCACATTATCATCTGATAATATATCAGGGCACTGGGTAGCACAAGATGAAATGGTAAGCAAACGTTACATAAAAAGGGCGGGCGAGGTTAGCACGGGATAGAACGTGGGCAGGTTGGGATGGGATAGGATGGGTGGAAGGCAGAGTGGTGGAGACGTCGCTCACAATGGCTCGGTGTCTGATCTTGCTGCTCATGTCCCCACAGTTGGTTGGGGTTTGCCCCAGTTCAGTGCCAGGAGTCTGAGTGTGGGCCTGGCCTTGGCTCTGACCTCCAGCCTGTCTTCCCTGGGATGCTACATTGTGTGTGCTCGGATGCTGCGCTGTCCCCCCGTCCCCCCACACGCCTGCAGCCGGGGGATTTGCATGGAGGGGATTGGGAATATTCTGTCTGGAGTTCTGGGCAGTGTTTGTGGAGCAGGATCCAGCATTCCCAGCGCTGGCATGGCCGGACTCACACAGGTAACATGGGAAATGCCCTCTCTTGCTGTAATATTATTATTAATAATAATAATAACTTTATTTATATCTAGGGTGGCCAGATGTCCCGTTTTTTCCCCGGGTCCCGACTTTTCTGGCCACTGTCCCGGTTTTTATCGGCGATGGGCGCTTGCCGGCTGCTTGTGCGCATGTGCAGTTGGCGCTCGCCGGCTGCTTGTGCGCATGTGCAGTTGGCGCTCGCCGGCTGCTTGTGCGCATGTGCAGTTGGCGCTCGCCGGTTGTGCGCATGTGCAGTTGGCGCTCGCCGGCTGCTTGTGCGCATGTGCAGTTGGCGCTCGCCGGCTGCTTGTGCGCATGTGCAGTTGGCGCTCGCCGGTTGTGCGCATGTGCAGTTGGCGCTCGCCGGCTGCTTGTGCGCATGTGCAGTTGGCGCTCGCCGGTTGCTTGTGCGCATGTGCAGTTGGCGCTCGCCGGCCTCGCATACGAAACATTTGTCCCGGGTTTTCCCAGGACAAATACGGCCTCCTATTTATATAACACTTTTCTCCCAACGCGACTCAAAGCGCTCCCCACATTTACAGCTAACGGGTACAAAACAATAAAAGGAAACTATTTAAAGCAATAAAAGAAACCAACCACAAGATACAAAAATACTCGCGGAAAGTACCCGGCGTTACTCGGAGATTCTAAGAACCCAAAACATACTGAGATTAATAAATGGATCATTTATATTTTTAGTTTCTTAATGAAAAATGTTTTATGTATTGTTGTTCTATTGCTGTTGGGTACACTATCTTTTAAAAAAAAAAAATTTCATCAGGCGCAAAAACGTACAATTTCTTTCCAGTTCCCACTCTGGAGCATCCCACATAAAGCTGTATTTGTGCAAAAAATGGATTTTCTAAATACAGTCCAGTTTCTTACAATGCTGCCAAATTTGGTTAAAATCAGTGCAGTTTTGAAAGGTTCAGTCCGCCATCTTAATACAAAATGGCGTCCAATTGTATCCATACATAGACAAAAATCTACTCCTTGATCTCTCAGGAACCGTCATGCAAAATTTTGTCACGATATCTTAAGAGGGGTCCAAACGCAGCGAACAGACAACTTTCCAAATGATATAGTAGATAGGAGGAACAGAATATAGCAGCATAGCATGTTTTTTTTGTATAGCGCTGCTAGTTTTACGTAGCGCTTTACAGAGACATTTTGCAGGCACAGGTCCCCGTGGAGCTTACAATCTATGTTTTTGGTGCCTGAGGCACAGGGAGATATAGTGTCTTGCCCAAGGTCACAAGGAGCCGACACCAGGAATTGAACCAGGTTCCCCTGCTCCAAACTCTCAGTGCCAGTCTGTGTCTTTTACTCACTGAGCCACTCCCTCTCCCAATATAGAATGGAATGATACTGGAATTATTGAATGTTTGGTTGTGGTTCACTCGTCAAATGCCTCTGTAAAGCGGTAAGTCTTGAGTGTGTTTTGAAAGATTCCCAGGGAGGGGCCCTCTCGAACCGTACGTGGCAGAGAGTTCCAGAGAGTGGGAGCAGGGCGGCTAAAAGCTCGGGCCCCAAAGGAAGTCAGGGAGATTCTGGGAACTTTTGGGAGTCCTTCACCTGTGGATTGACATGAGCGAGTGGGAGAAGGAACAAGGATCTCTTTCAGGTAGTTAGCACCCTGATTGTGTAGGGATGGGAATGTCAGCCACGTTACAGGCAGCCAGTGCAGAGAAAACGGGACCGGTGTCATGTGGCAAGAACGGGTCTGGTAAGCCAACAACCTGGCCGCAGCGTACAATACATTCAGCCTTCAGTATCGGTGGTTCTAACAGACAAGAACTGACAACGGACAGTTTCTTTGTAAATCCCATTTCAGATGCATGGTTAAGTGGAATAAAACGTGGTAGTTGTGGTGAGAACCTCTTCGTTTTTTTATTGTGCCCGTTTTGTGGTACAATACATTTGGTTATATTGGAGTTCTGCCCTCTTGGGCCTCATCATGAAATCCTGTGTAGGTTTTGTGGAATGCTCTCACGGGAGACATCTGAGCAGAAAAGACTTGAGAAGGCCGATTCCACCCCACGATGCTTTGCGTGGTGTCTGTTTTAGAGAATGAACACAGAAAGTAGTGTGACCCTCTGTACCCGGCTCTACAGGAGCTCACTCACATCAGATTGGTCATACACACTGTCATTGCTCAGTCTCACAGGGCCTTCACCAGGTGTTGGGTACATGCGGGATGGGCATGGCTGAAAGTATGGGGGAAAAAGATAGGCACCAGGAACTTTTTATAAAACAAAAAGGTACTTTATTTGACCACAGTCAATAGCGCTCCACAGGTATTTACATACTTTTTACTCGACAGAAAACTTGTGGCAAACAATGTATTACAACACATCTTCCCCTGGTAGTTAGTACCCCTATTCAGGGGAGGCACTTAGTGGCACATTACAGAGGGTACGGTGGGAACCATTTCTAGGGAGGAAATGATGCGATGAGAACCCCTGGACAGGGAGGTTATATCTGAATACAAGCTGCAGTTTCTGCAACTCTGAGGACAGTAGCGGTCAGGTTGCGGTAGGGGCAACTCTATGGGACCCAGACAAATGGCATCCCTCTCCCACAACTATTTTAAAGGGCATGTTCCTAACTGAAAACAACAAATGGTGATAGGACACATCTTAATACACATGACTATACACACAAACCTATTTACAGGACTCACAGTGAAGACCCCAGTCAGAGCTCTGAAGAACCTGCTTCTGGAATAAAGGGGGGAGCTGTATATACCCTCTATACTCCCTATGGTGACATCACTGGTCACGTGATAGAAAGGGGAGGGGGGAACCCAGGGGGATCCCACCCATGTAACCCCTTAAAACATCAACCCCTTCACCAAACCAGTAGTCCCCAGAGGAGGAGGGGGGGGGGGGCAGGGCTACAGTAGGATTTTGAGAAGAGAAACATAAATCTTCATTCCCAAATGTTTTTCTAAGACCCAGAAGGTTTTCTAAATAAATGTAGGGTAAATCGGAAGGCAAAAGCGATACGGACACGTCGCTTTCACTGTAACTCAGTATATTATTGCATTTCAAGGTCGTTGGGAAGAGATCAGATGGTGACACTTTATGAGCTCACTTGGTTCCATGGGTGTCATGTTTTTCCTTCAGGTGGGGTCACGCCATTCTGTGCAGTTAAGTGCATTGCTGTTTGTCCTCTTGGGGTCTTCTCCAAAGCTGTCAGAAATCTTGATGAGCATCCCCCTCGCCGTTCATGGTACGTGACCCGTCATATTTAAAACGTATCTCCCCTCTTTGCCCTCTCAGCATCAGACCCGCGCCTCATCTTTCATTTTGAGGTTTATACACCGTTATTTCGACCACTCAATGGAACACATTATTTTCCGCAAACCATATTGCCCAACAAATATAAAAAGTAATAATATCTGTAAGATTGATGGAAAGCGAGGGAGATGTGTCCACCTGACATTCTCTTGCGTTGAGTTTAGAAAGACATGAGAAGCATATCCAGCGAAAAGGGGCTAAAACCAGACATTAAAAAAGTTATGGGGGGTAAAGAAAGTGGCATAACCCCTCCACCGTACAGTAAATAAAAACACCACCTGTGATGCATTTGCATGTTTCAGACAGTTCTACAAACCTGTTATTCTGGCCCAAGCCCACTGTGGCAAGCAAGTAGGATCAGGTAGCTAAACTCGTCTCCTTTCCATGCACACAGAGTCCTATTTGCTGTAACATTTATTGGAGGGGGAAAACAGAAGGAATAAAATAAATGGCAGGTAACATTTGTAGGGAAAAGGTAAAAAAAAGAATCCCTGTCTAGGGGAACAATGAAAAGTGCAACTACTCACTATTGCTGTTGGTTGGAAAAGGAAGTAGATTTTTCTGTTCAGCCTGGAACAAGCAAAGGGGCGTTGCCAAGGCAACAGGCTGGGAGCAATGGAGGAAAGCAACAATGTTGCAACTTACACTGAGGAGCAATGGCTGCCTCAGAACAGGGAAGCCAAACATGCAGAGAGGTTCCAGGACACCTGTGTTTGCCCAAAAGCTGTGTAATACGGCAGGTATACGCTTATAGGGTTCCATGTTAAAATGGATAAGGAGCAAAGGGTGACATACTGTGCTAATTTGCATGTCATTACACAGAAGCCCTGTCTGCAGAGGAAGCACAGTTTGCCAAGCGATAATGGGGAAAGACAGGGTTGCAGACCTGTTTGAGACATGCAACTGTACCACACGTGGTTTTTTCATTTACTGACAAAGAGGAGAATCAGAGTGATTCTGTGGCGGGTTTGCAGGTCAGATCCTGTGGAATTAAAGTCACCTTTTCCCAGAGGAGGATAGACGTTGTATGTCTCCCCACCATGTCCTTGCAGGAGGAGTCCTGTGCCTGACCTTCTCCATGGTGGTGGGGGCTGGAATCTCCTATTTCCAGTATGCGCATATAGACTCCGGAAGGAACATCTTCATTGTGGGATTCGCCATGTTTATGGCGCTGCTGGTCCCACGGTGGCTGGAGGCATCTCCAGGACAACTGGCCACAGGTGAGGACCTTCAACCAAACGTGGAGTGTCCAACTCCAGTCCTCAAGGGCCACCAACAAGTCAGGCTTTAAGGATATCCCCAGTTTAGCACAGGTGGCTCAATCAGTGGCTCAGTAAGACTGAGCCACTGATTGAGCCACCTATGCTGAAGCAGGGATTTCCTTAACACCTGACATGTTGGGGGCCCTTGAGGACTGGAGTTGGCCACCCCTGAAAGACACCATATTTACCAAACAGCCTTCTGACTTCAGTGGGCTGTACGGTGTCATCCAGCATTAGGGTGTCTTACGGCAGAAGATTGCTTAGTGAATGTGCCGGAAGGTGGCTTTCGTTGCCTCCTGGTGTTACCCTGACTTCCCCCTTCTCTCCCATGTTGCTTCGCTCCAGGCTGGCATCCCCTTGACATGCTCCTGCGCTCCCTGTTGACCGTTCCTGTCTTCCTGGGTGCATTATTCTCCTTTATTCTGGATAACACAGTTGCAGGTGAGAGGAGGAGCTGCATGGCTGATATGTATTTACCGTGAGATTCATACTGTATGCACAGTACTGCATGGACAGCACACCGTGTTCATGTCACATGTGGGTCATGGCATGCCCCCCGCTAACACTCCCCAACACGGGCACGTCCCCCTTTGCGCTGCCGGTTTCACTAGAAGTGAACTGGTTAACAGAAAATGGTAAGCAGGAGAATAACGACACTTGAACCAGCAATCGGGGTGCACTGCAGGATGACTTCGCTGTCTATGCTGTTTTACACTAGGGGTGGCCAACTCCAGTCCTCAAGGGCCACCAACAGGTCAGGTTTTAAGGATATCCCTGCTTCAGCACAGGTGGCTCAATCAGTGGCTCAGACTGAGCCACTGATTGAGCCACCTACGCTGATGCAAGGACTGATTGAGCCACCTGTGCTAAACCAGGGATATCCTTAAAACCTGGCCTGTTGGTGGCCCTTGAGGACTGGTGTTGGCCACCCCTGTTTTACACGCCGGTTGTACATTGTGAACTACAGTGTCTCTGTATTGTACGTGTTTTCACTGTAGCTGCCCCCTGCCTTAATAATGTCCCTACCTGTGCTCTGAAACTGAACTTCTCCCCATGCAGGAACCCTCCAGGAACGAGGTCTGCACTCAAACCTGGCACTCTGGCTACCCGGATCCGGGGAAGGCACACCCAGGGGACGAGAAGAAGAGTTGGCCCGTGTGTACGGGCTCCCACCCGCCCTGACTCGCCTTTTCCCCGCCGTGTACCCCTGCAGTCAGCTCTGCCCCCCGCCACCTGAGAGAGGGCCAGCTGGGGAGGGGGAAGGGGATAAATTGCTGACACCTCCGGGGACAGATCCAGAGCGGGTATTAGGAATACAAACCCCTCCTACAGCAGCCTCGGGACACATCTGCACAGCGGCCAACTAACTTCTCAACCATTCAGTGTCACCTCTCCTGCCACATGTGACTGTACAATGAGAGAATGTTCTCTATTGCAGCTCCTGCATGTTCTGTGTATCTTTCAACGTACACTATATGACTTCAAAACAGGCCTGGTCCATCTAAACATCCTGGCATTACAGGACATATTTACTACGCAGTCTTCTCCCATCAGACACTTTCAGTCATGGAAGATATTCTTCAGCACATTCAGGTTAACAGTCTGTAAAGGTGTCTTCCAACCCCGAAACATGTCTTATGGCAGAACGCTGTTTAGTAAATTTGGGCCGCATCTTGTACCTTGCTTTTACAGTTCTCACCTTGATGAAGGTTGCGTGTTGCAACCGAAACGTCGGATTTCTATGACTAAATAAATTTCCATTTTGCAAGACCGCTGTGCCCTCCTCTTTACCTCTTCCCGCATCTATTACTACCAGACGTACCGGCAAGGCGTTTGCCACATTGAGTTACTCACCTGTTTTGCCAGCCAAGCAGCAATCTGATTTGCCTTACACTACGTGTAGGAACAGCAGCAGGACTTCAAAAACACGCATCTCGCAGTGGTGTCCGGGCTCCCGTCTTTAGAATCCATCAAATGTGAAGTGAGAAGGTCAGTCTGGAAGATACGAGCATCCGGGGCTAGGGAGCAGGTGGCAGACGCCTGCCTGAGTTGTATGACAACCTGCTCTCTACCTCCAACAAATCAGGGGAGCTCGTCTCGTAGTTATGAAATAAAGAAACACTACATAGTGTAATACTGTTGTGAATAAATTTGTGCAAACAAAGCTCAAAAATGACTACTCACAATAAAGCAGTCAAATTCAGGCAGTCATCCAACTTAAGGGGTGGATGTTCCCTGTGTATACAGCAGCCACCAGCCCCCAACACTTCATATGATCGAGGTAGGCAGTATGATATTATAGGTAGTGGGTGCTCATCTGGTCGCGATCCTTTTCAGTTCCTCACTATCCTCTGCTCCACCGCAATACTCTCGCGTCCACGCCAGGCACTCCCGTTGCGTCACTTCCGGTTGTTAAGCGAACTTCCGGATCTGATGACAGGGGTGGACCTCAGTTGTTCTTCCTCTTCGGTATGGGCTGATGAAGCCGTAACAACGGCGAAACATGTAGTGTGTTTCAGCCCATACCGAAGAGGAAGTACAACTGAGGTCCACCCCCGTCATCAGATCCGGAAGTTCGCTTAACAACCGGAAGTGACGCAAAGGGAGTGCCTGGCGTGGACGCGAGAGTATTGCGGTGGAGCAGAGGATAGTGAGGAACTGAAAAGGATCGCGACCAGATGAGCACCCACTACCTATAATATCATACTGCCTACCTCGATCATATGAAGTGTTGGGGGCTGGTGGCTGCTGTATACACAGGGAACATCCACCCCTTAAGTTGGATGACTGCCTGAATTTGACTGCTTTATTGTGAGTAGTCATTTTTGAGCTTTGTTTGCACAAATTTACTCACAACAGTATTACACTATGTAGTGTTTCTTTATTTCATAACTACGAGACGAGCTCCCCTGATTTGTTGGAGGATCACCTGGTGCAAGACGAGTGGAACAGCCTTTATCAAGGGTTGCAGTTTGTTTCTAAGTTTCTTAATTTTTTCTTTAGATCACTTGATTGTTATTATCACACTGCTTTATTATTTACACATATGTGGTTGAATTGTATATTGTCACATTTAGGGTGTGTTTAGAGCGCTATTGTTAGTTTTTTTCAACCTGCTCTCTACCACTGGATGTAAAAATGGGAAACAGGAAACTAAAGATGCATCTCACAAGTCCGACTGACGATTTGTTGCTGTCTGGGGTTTGTGTTTGAGAGGATAGGAAACTGCAGTCCCCAAGGGCCACCAACAGGCCAGGTTCTCAGGATATCCCTGCTTTAGCACAGATGGCTCAGTCAAAGCCAAAGACTGAGCCACTGATTGAGCCACCTGTGCTGAAGCAGGGATATCCTGAAAACCTGGTCTGTTGGTGGCCCTTGAGGACTGGAGTTGTACTACAGTGGGCGAATGAGATTGTGAGGATGTTTATTTCTGAAGCTGGAGCAAACCCTGCAAGGTTCGGCACCTTGTCCAATTTGTTGGTCGAATCAAATGTATTTCCCAGACTTTCCTTGGCCTTCCTTTTTTTCATTTCTCCTTTATATTCTTTTCATACAAAACAAAGTAACACCAGTCATTATTCCAGTGAAGCAGACTCATTTATGTCTAATAATAGGACAAAACAAGAAATTCTATCATATTAATTTACCCTCTGGATACAAAGGACCAATGTGCCTACAACATGGCACAGCGTTCATTTGAATGATCTGTGAGGTGTGTTCCACGGCAAGGGTGCACAAACTGGGGGGTGCGAGAATTTCTGGGGGGCGGGTGGGCGAGGTGGGGTTACAGAGGCCCCGCGCTTCCCTGAAGGCATTTCAATTAAATGCCGGGGATCGTGCGAGGCCTTTTTAGGACGCGCTTATAGTGCCGGCGACGTTGACGTCACGCTGTGGTCGCTGGAAAAATCAAATTGAAGTGACTTCCAGCGATCGCGACCAAGCCGTCACGCCATTGCGCCGCTCTTCCTACAAGCACACGCAACAGCGCCAATACATTTGTTTTGACGCAACGCGATGTCACGTCACCGGCACTATAATATACTTTAACTTTCCAGCGATGTGTCGCCTTGGCAACCCGGCGTCAAATGATGCCACAGGGTCACGTGACACGCGTTACCATTGCAACTTGGCGTCATTTGACGCTGGAGCAGAACAGGGGGTGAGAGCAGGCAGGGGGCGCAGGGAGAAGAGTTTGCGCACCCCTGTTCTATGGCATAGCAGAGCTTAGTAACATGGGCCATGGTGTTCTGAATTCTCCATAGACGCCAGCGCATGTATGAAAATCCTTCTGGTTGATCTGTCAAATGGTGTCAGAGCCTCCAACAAACCTGTATCTCTTTGGATGAGACTTCCCAGGAACACAGTTTCTTAACAGCTCTGTGTAAGCTGCATTTCTCCTTACATTCACATTGAGGATTGCAGCTATACTCAGTGTCCACATGAGGGCGCTCAGAGTCCGGCAATCCCTGCGTCTCCAAGTAGGAACTCTTCTGTCACAGTGTGGGGTACCGGTCGGAAGGTTGCAGCAGTCGGACTGGTTGGCAGCAGCAGGTAGGGGGGGAGTGTGTATTGCGGTGCACTGTATGTGTTATAAGGGCAGTGTGTGGGGCTCCCAGGGGCCACAACACTGTGTGCGCGCGGGTGTGAGGCACAGGGGGCAGTAATGGGGCTGGGTAGTTGGGGTAAATTAGTTTACCATAAACATGCCCCGTATGATATAAAACTCGTGTGTGTGTGTGTGTGTGTGTGTGTGTGTGTGTGTGTGTGTGTGTGTGTGTGTGTGTGTGTGTGTGTGTGTGTGTGTGTGTGTTCGTGTGTTCGTTCTTGTGTTCCAATTAAAATAAGCAGTGTTCATGTGCCATATCCCATATATCTGGCCTGAGTACCACATTCACACAATTAATCCATTTCCATTGTTATGAGTAGGATTGCTGATCTCGGGATGCAGATTTCTTCCCCACTTGTTTTCAGTAGAGACTTTTGATCAACGCACTGCGGCGATTGGGAGAATATTGTGACCTCTTCATTGCTTGCGGCAGGCCTCCCTCGGCAGTGAAGGGGTTAATACAGGGGTGGCCAATTCCAGTCCTTAAAGGCCCCCCCCAACAGGTCAGGTTTTATGAATATCCCTGCTTCAGCACAGGTGGCTCAATCGAAGACTGAGCCACCAGTGCTGAAGCAGGGATATCCTTAAAACCTGAACTATTGGGTGGAGTTGCCCACCCCTGGGGTTAATAGATTGCACAGTATGGTTTATTATTACACCACTTTTGTGCCCCACATCCTGGCCCCTGAATTCTGTTTGATCTCTGTACTAAAGACGCAGCACAACCTGCTCTTATATCTGTGTCCTTCCTCTGTCATGTGCTACGGTGTACAGCTCCCACAGGCTATGGATGACCGTGTCCTGAAGCTGCCTTGGCGACCCCTGCACATCGGGAGTTACAGCTTCTTGAGTAAAGTTTGCTTCACCGACTCCAGCTATACCCTGCTCCTGTCCGACCTCCGCAGCATGTGGTGTGAAGAGGCAGAGGCTGGTGTTATCCAGGAAAGGTCCAGGGTACGTATGGGACATATGCCGGACTGGATCAAATGCGCCTTCCCATTTAAAAGATAACAGGGCAGGAGGACTAAGCAGGTGCTGTCCAGTAACTTCTACACTCCTGGAAATGTGTTTTTATTTCTCTCAGCATTAAGGGGACATGGGAAGACTTTTCTCATTCATGTTACATAGTAGATGAGGTTGAAAAAGTAGATGAGGTTGAAAAAGCCCATCAAGTTCAACCCATGCTACATTTTGACAACAGATACTTATCCTATATTTGTATTTACAGTATATTGATCCAGAGGAAGGCAAAAAAAAAAAAAAAAAAACAATGACACATCATCCAATGCTGTTTCAATGGGAAAAATTCATTCCTGACTCCAAATATTGTCAATCCAATTTCTCCCTGGATCAACATCCTTCCCGTGTTTACTTATTTGGTATACCCCTGAATACCTTTTCTTTTCTAAAAAATATGTCCAACTTTAATTTTTTTTTTAACGATATCTGCCATCTCAGTGTCCATGGGTAATGAATTCCACATTGTAACTGCCCTTACGGTAAAAAACCCTTTCCTTTTTCGCTGCTGAAATCAGTCGTTGATTGAACCACCTGTGCTGATGCAGGGATACCCTTAAAACCTGACCTGTTGGTGGATCTTGAGGGCTGGAGTTGGCCCTCCCCTGAACAAGGGTGACATGAACGTTTTTGAAGATGGACAAACCCCGAGGAGGGTCCATAATTGTGACTGCAATCATTTCATAATTGAAAGAGTATTTTTTCACCCCATTTGGTATGCGTGTCCTTCCCGTTTCACTGTAAGTTATATCACCGGATCAATTGCTAGTGAGTTGGGCAACTTGTTTATTTTCCTTATTGGCTCGTGTTAGGACACCCTTCTGTAAGTGATGGTTACTAAGATCTTGCATTTCCTTGGTACATGAAACAATTCGTATTTTTGGAAAGGGCAAGTCTATCGTTACTGTAACAATAATCTATCGGCGAATGATACTGCCAAACTGGATCCCTGGGCTGATTAGGCAAAACACCCCCCTGTCTTCTCTCTGCAGGATCTGAATAAACGCCTGAAAGCCCCCGTCTCCTCGTTCCTCAGTCACCTGTCCCAGCTGATGCTCCCACTTTTGGACTCCGAGGACAGTGACACAAATGGCTTCTCTTGTCACAAGACAGAGGGAGCAGTGACGTTACATGTGAAGAGTCGGCTCTCCGGGCTTCCATTTTACTGGGACTTCCACTGCAAAGAGGCCAGCGTCAGTTCGGTGAGTGAGCTACGGCCCCCCAGAGGGGACACCGCCTAGGGGAAGGGAAGGAGACCTAGCACATTAATCGCTCTCACATATAACTCTCCTTACCCGGCTCTAAAGGCGGGCTCACCCGATTTAACTATACACATTGGAAGTGCTTAGTCTCTCCAGCCTTGGCAGGGGGCTGGGTAGGTGCAGGCTGGGCATGGATGAGCAGCATTGACAAATCGTGTGGCAAACAATAATACTCTGGACTTCATCTCCCGGTAGCTACCACTCTTATGCTGGGGAGGTACTTAACCTGTTACCCATAGGAAAGGCCAAATTGTCCGTCTCTTGCACAGTGTTAGTAATGCCCCATCACTTGTTGAATGGGCCTCTCAGATATACACTTCGGCTCCTGGATTAGCAAGCCGCTATTATGTATTGCATACTTCCTCCATGCCTATGTGATCAGGAACGCACAGGGATCCTTCTGGTTGGGCCGGTCCATACGTACTCCGGAGATACTATGCCGAGAACTCCTATCAAGAGCATGCTGCATCCTTATCAATAGCGAGAACAATCGTGCGCCCTTACAACTGGCGCTTACTTATATCCGGGCAACAAACAGTGACAGGAGACATCCTAATACACTTAGCTATACACTGAAACCTATTTACAGGACTCACAGTGAGGACCCCAGTCAGAACTCTGAGGAACCTCTTTCTAAAACATAGGGTGGAGCTACAGTATATATACCCTCTATACTTCCTATAGTGACATCACGGGTCACAAGACATACCAGGGAGGGGACCCACCCATTTAAGGCCGTTAACCCCGTATAGAACTTGTAATCCCCAAAGAGGGGGCTATAGAGAGAGAGAGACAAAATACAATTATTAACGGTACCTTTTTAAAAGCGTTCTAATAGTTACTTGTTTTCATCACAACTCCAATATATGATGTTAACTAGAGAGCTTCACTTAAACGCAAATGTCATGTTCTTGATTCCATCTCCCTTAATGTAAACTCCGGTTAACAATGAATAAATTGGTACGTAAATGATGTTATTACCCAGAATCCCTAGCTGCAGTGGACGCTCTGCATGGGATATTGGGTTACGCAGGTTTTGAGACCCGTCTCGCATCTTTTTTTATCGTTGCTCTTCGGTGGGGGGTTTCTGCCACTTTTTTAGCCGCCATAACGTGTGTGTGACCCGTAACCACCCTCGCACTGCCGAGACCCAAAAGACCAAAGCAGCGAGTACTCTGTGAGTAATGTTTACTGGTCATGTCCTTCTGTGACCTCGGGAGGCTGTGCTATTAAAGCGGTGTAATACAGCAGGCATACTGTGAGTGCTCATTTGCATATCATTACCCAGAATCCCTGGCGGCAGTGGAAGCACTGTATATGGGGGGCACAAAGAGGGCACTACATATAGGTGTGATAAACAATGGAGGAAAGAACCCCAGTAGAGCACTCCTACACTGTGTTGGGATGATGGTGTAAATTTAAAACTAAACTTTATTAGAAACATAATAAAACAATGGGGATTAAAATAGGATTAAACTCTGTATCACTACGCTTAATTACCTAAGGGATATGATAGTCCCCAGGTAAGTAGTCGTTATTGAAGTGTTGCTTGTGTACACTAGCCCCCAGCCACCTTAATTAGGGAAGCCTGGGGGAAAGCTAGATTGAGGGATTATAAATACTATTCTTATATGGAATGCCAATTATATACTTGTAGTGCATTGGTGCAATAGTATTGAAATGACACTGCTAATGGTGGGTTGATTGCACAGCCTGTAGTTAGCAATAGAGTCATTTAAATCTTGATAAGATAATGCACCTATGTTGACTTGGGGTTAAATGAACAGTGTGAATTACTGCCCCAAGGATACACAACAGCTATAGCTCTAGGTCATATTGTTAAGACCTCTAGCTGAGATTGCACAGTGTAGTTATAATATAGTGTGCTGCACTTCTAAAACCTGTTGCTAACTGCAGTAGGTGATAGATTAAATAGAGCACCGTATAGACAAATGGTGACAGTTGCTATATAATCTGCCCCAGACCTGAAGGCTGTGCTATTTAACCATATAAGATTGTGAACTGACTTAATCAGTAGATTGAAATAAACATAATCTCTGATACAGAGCACCATGTGTATACTGATTGCTATACCTGGAAATCCCTGTATGTGATTTATCCCACACATAGGTGACATTATTCTAGGGAGCACAAGATGGCACTGTGTATAGGTGACATTATAGGGGGACAAGAGGGCACTCTGTATAGGTGACATAGGGGCACGAGGGCACTGCGTATTGATGACATTATTCTAGGGAGCACAAGAGGGCACTGCATATAGGTGACATTATAGGGGCACAAGGGCACTGCGTATAGATGACATTATTATAGGGGGACAAGAGGGCATTGTGTATAAGTGACATTATTATAGGGGGACAAGAGGGCACTGTGTATAGGTGACATTATAGGGACACGAGGGCACTGCGTATAGATGACATTATTCTAGGGGCACGAGGGCACTGTGTATAGGGGATGTTACTATAGGGAGCACAAGAGGGCGATGTGTATAGGGGATGTTACTATAGGGAGCACAAGAGGGCGCTGTGTATAGGGGACGTTACTATAGGGGCACTGTGTATAAGTGACATTACAGGGGGAAAAGAGGGCACTGTGTATAGGTGACATTATAGGGACACGAGGGCACTGTGTATAAGTAACATTATTATAGGGGGACAAGAGGGCACTGTGTATAGGGACACAAGAGGGCACTGTGTATAGATGACATTATTCTAGGGAGCACAAGAGGGCGCTGTGTATAGGGGAAGTTTACTATAGGGAGCACAAGAGGGCGCTGTGCATCTAGAAAACACCTGTGCAGTAAAATGCCACTATTCCCGATATATATCTTCCATTCTGTGCGGGGACCAGGACTCGCCTATACAGTATACAAATATACGAAGCACAATCATTTCAGTGTTTGTCCCTGGTCCTCACATAACACAAAGGCCCGGGGACACTGAAATTATTGTCTGCCACATATGGGGGAAGGTTTTTGTCCCTGTTTTCTTTGTGTTACCTGAATTGTTTACAGGTATAAAAAATAAAATGAGAGCACTTCTCTTTTTTTCTTTTATCAGCGTAAAATCAACGTTTTGGATCTCTAATATTGAAAGTTGTGACCGCAGATTGAATTAATAGCCAGACGGGCACATCTACGGGGTGACGCTCGGTGCTGCCGGCGCCCTGCAGCTTCCAGTACTTGCCACAAGGCTGGATACTGGGCCTGCTGGTTTATTTGGCCTGACCCAGTATTGTCAGTTCACTTTTTTTAAACATAAGGAAATAGGATCACTTTCAATTCTTTATATATACATTTTATATATACATGCAGATATACGGTGCACAATTATCCAGTTGTTCTAAGGTGCAGGAGGCAGACGATAGATTCATTCTCCGTACGGGTGCTCCACTCCAGTCCTCAAGTCCCCCCGCCCCCCAACAGGTCAGGTTTTCAGGATATCCCAGCTTCAGCCAGATGGCTCAATCTGATCCTGGAAGTGGGCAGCATTTATAGATCTGACATCTGGAAAGGAGGACATAGAATGATTTGCTATCACTTACTTGTACAGTAATTACCCCTCCCTCTCCAGCATGGGTCAAATGTAGTCATTCCTTTGACCATACGATCCTTCCATGCATTCTGCTGCACTTCCTTCTTTAGGGTATAGATCTATCAGTGGTTTTCATGGTATTTTAGTTGTCAGTTTTTTTCATGTATTGTGTCTCTGTTTGAACACACTGTATGCACACACATTGAAGCCATTGTGACCAAACATCCTATTTTAGGACCATACTTACACCCTATACAGCCGAGCTCACCTTAGCACCTAGGTGTTCTCTTCTTTTCCGGCTCAAAGACTGAGCCTCTGATTGAGCCACCTGTGCTGAAGCAGGGACTGATTGAGACACCTGTGCTGAAGCAGGGATATCCTGACAACCTGACCTGTAGGGGGGAAGGGTGGTCTCCAGGTCTGGAGTTAAGCCCCCCTGTTATCTTACACTTTCATTCTTGATGCATTTTCTGGGTTGTTACAACACGATGTGGCTTTTACTCGGGCTGTCCAACGCTGTGTTCCTGCAGGTCTGCCGTCACTTCCTGCAGCCTCTCATGCTTATGACTGAGGTCCTGGATCGTAAGTCGCGGACGCTGTGTCTCCTGCTCGGGAGGAAGGATGAAGAGATACAGGATTATCAGGAGAGCGGAGCCATGCTAACCCGAGGTGAGAGTTTGGAGGGGGACCCCCATGCGTAACTGGCTGAGCAGTCAGTGCCTGGTAAAAGCACAGCAACTTCCTTATGAAATGTGTCAAGTGATGTGTGTGTATACATACGCTCGCACGCACGCACGCACACGTATACATACAAACACACACATATACAAATATACACACACCCACACACCTAATGAGTCAAGCAAAGAAAAGGGGTCCGTGGGATACGTGCTGTGTTGTGCTGTGTGGTGCTGTGTTGTGTTGTGCTGTGTGTCAAGTGACATGTTTTCTGTATAAGCACAGTTTGATTGCTTGTTCAGGTGACTCAATGTCCACTATAAGCAGAGCCGTGTCACTGAGTGTGCTATGTATGCATGGCTGTGTGACTCTGTGTCCTCTATACGCAGATCAAATGTGCACTGAGTGTCCTAATAAAGTGAAGCCCAGGTGACTGAGTGACTGCACATGTATAGTGAGACTGTGCCCTATATAAGCGGACCTCTGGTCCCGTCACTCAGTGTCGTGTGAGGTTCACTTGATGACTATATGAGCAGAGCCGTTTGTCTTGCAGGTCGCTTGAAAACGGAGCGTTTTGATGAGGAGTCTTTTCAGGAGGCCTTCCTGGCAAAGGTAGGAGAAAGTCCTACTCGCATGTAACCTGCCCCAGTGCATGACCGTGTCCCAGCCAGTCCGCACAGTATATCCATTGTTACTTTTGGGTAAATCCTCTTAAAGCTGCAGTCCAAGCTGCCGTTTTATTATTTCTTGTGTTTAATATGAGCATCAACACAATAAGTAATTAGCTAAGTTGTCGACCGATCCATTCTCCTGTGATCTCCTTCGATCGGCGATGATTCGGCTCGGGGGTTCACTAAATGGCAGTCAGTGCAGCAGAAGAGGAACAAAGATGCAAAGTTTTGTGGGGAAGATCATGTGACCAGGCAGTCACTAGATACAATTGGTGCACTGCTAGAGAGAGGGCGGGGCTGAAAAAGGGGTGTGCCAGAGCCTGTTTTAGAAGAGGAAGGGGGTGTGACTTTGTAACTGGTTGCTACATTATAATACTTAAAAAAATGTCATTCATAGTTGTTTTAAAAAAATGCTAAAAGTATTTACTCATAGTACAGAACTGATTAATTAAAAACAACACACATGTAGGATATTGCTTGGTCTGCAGCTGTAAGTTTTCTTTTTTTATCACATTATAGTGACATTTCTCTGGTCGGAGCCTTGTTTGAACATTTACAGATTGTAAAACAATTTGCGGGACCTCTTAAGGCAAATAGTTTCCGGTCCGTTTATAATGCATTAGTAGGCAGCGCAGTTTTCTTCCCTCGGTTATGTATGAGGCCCTCATTAAAGCAGCATGTACATGTATGTTGAGCTGTGGGGCTATACTATATGAGCTGGGGGGTAGGCTGCTTTCACACCAGGCTTGGGAAGAGGTAAAGGTGCAGGACAGTGTCGCCTGGTTCCTTCTTGATGTGAACATGGAGTGGGCATCGGGTGCAGGGAGCTGGCAACAGGAAGATGGAATATGCAGACAGCTGGCATGAGCTGGGCGTGTCAGAGGAGAGCGCCAGAAGACACTGTTGTGGGTGTGTATATAAACACTGCTGGGACTTGCCTCCTGCTCACCCGGTCCCACAGGTTGAGTTGTTGTCTCCCACGGGCACTCGAGGAATGTCATTGGGTGGGTGATAAAGATGTTGGCTCTATGGGGAGTATTCTGCATATATATCCTACATATGGAGGTCCCCTTTATCCCGCAACAGCTAATCAAAAAGATGCTGGGTGGATATAAGCTGACATCAGCGGATCTGCCCCTGGGGGCTGCAGTGGCTGCTCTCCGAGCACAAATAGGAATGGTCTTCTGGCAGTCGTTCCCACGGCTTGTGGGATGGTGACCCTTGCACCTGAGAATAACTGTGAATCTGCGGATCTCTACCTATGTGTAGTGGTAACTTTGCCCAGGCACAGAGCGTGTGTGTCTATACCTACATGTGTCTATATACTCGCTGTGTGTGTGTCTATACCTACATGTGTCTATATACTCGGTGTGTGTCTGTTGGGATGTTACTGGATGGAAATGTTTTGGGGAGTGCACTGTTCATGTAGAAACCTCACACAGATTGTGCTGACTTGGGTCCGCGTCCATGCTGAGCGCGACCGCGCTGAGTAATCAAACACATTGAGGTCTATGGGAAGGTCCACAATGCACGCACATGGGCGTTGGCGTGGCTGTTTTTTCGCGAGACAACGTTTTTTAGTCTTTGTGACGCGACGGTCGGGACGCCCAATGAGGGCGAACCAGCGCCGTGACGTCATCGGCCATGCCTCCCCGTTGCGAGGACCTCTATAGTCCACTGATCGCTCGGCCAACAGGCGCACGTGAGGCCATGTGCTCCGTCACGCCTGCACCACGGACTCGGCCTTACACAGGAAGAGAGAACTTTGTCTTGCAGAAGCGTATAGCGCACAGTTCATATAAGTTGCGTTCTAATCTTGGAGCGAAATAAATCTAAGAGACGTTGCCGTTATCAGTGCAGTGACACCCGCACACCTTGCAGCTCAGTGGCGTGCTATGCAGGATGTGTGCCACGGGCTGGAGCTAGGAGGAACCCACCAAACAGGACACGGAGAGGTCAGGCTCCCAGAAAGAGACAGGCTAATAATTAAAAGGACAAACGCTGTACTACTTGCAATCCATGAAGAGTTTAGGATGCTCGCTAAATAAATCTGTTTCTCAGCTGTATATAATTGTGGAGGTCGAACCATTATTAATTGCACTTGGTGACACGTCGGGGCATCTTGCTGGGCATTGGGTCCCATAAGGGAAGAGGGCACAGAGGATGGCGAGGGAGAGTTGTGCAATGACTATACGTAGAGGGAAAAGCTAATACTCTGAGACCCCTAACGTAAATCTTCGACCAGAAATATTTACTGTGGACCTCAACATCTTCATTACTTGAGATCAGCCACCGTATCACAGGACCATCATGCCCACTAGAACAGGGGGGGCTCACCTCCAGACCTCATGCCCCCCCCCAACAGGTCAGGTTTTCAGGATATCCCAGCTTCAGCACAGGTGGCTCAATCAGAAGCTCAGTCGAAAACTAAGCCTTTGAGCCACCTGTGCTGAAGCAGTGACTGAGCCACCTGTACTGAAGCAGGGATATCCTGAGAACCTGCCTCTTTGAGGGGGGTGGGGGGAGGGGGGCTTGAGCCCTGGAGTTTGGCTCCCCTGAACTAGATCTTTCAAATAATCCTTAAAAAGCTGCTTCCAAACCTGTTGCTTATTCATATTTTCTACATTTTTATTTTTTCGTTCCAATGCTATTGGGGTCTTTAATCTCCTCATTCGACCAAATAAAGATCTGCCCCAGGACACACAGCAAAATGCCCTTTCATTTTAGTCAACCTAATGGATGCATATCTTTCCCATGCCCTTTGGGGTTAAATCCCCTGATTTCTCCCATATTTTTTCTCGGCACAGTGTGGGTGAGGAGGGACACCTTCGTAGCCGCTTGAAGGAGACAGAGCAGAACCAGCTTACCTGTAAACGCTAGGAGTAACAGGTTAAGGATGGAAATAGTATGTTACCTGTTACCTGAAGGAACAAAGGTCACAGCGGATTTAGAATATCCAAACACATTTATTGAGCCAACACAACGTTTCGACCGTACTGGTCTTTATCAAGTGACATAGTGCCACTATGTCACTTGATAAAGACCAGTACGGTCGAAACGTTGTGTTGGCTCAATAAATGTGTTTGGATATTCTAAATCCGTTGTGTCCTTTGTTCCTTTTATCATCTACCCAGGACTAATCACAGGCTTTCGTACACACACTGGAGCACCGGTAACTGTATCATTTTTTTGTTTACAATTGAAGGTGTGCAGCATTTTTCCTATCTGTCTGGACATGTTACCTGGACCCAGGCTGAGAGTGAGAAGCAGTAATGGGCTGGATAATGCCGAGCTCTAGAGCGCGCGCGCACGTGTGTGTGTGTGCATGTGCATGTGTGTGTGTGTGTGTGTGTGTGTGTGTGTGTGTGTGTGTGTGTGTGTGTGCGTGCGCTTGTGAGAAATACAATACTTTGCTTGGAGAGTAAACAAATAAAAAATGCCTCATGGCCGCAACAAAATTCACAGCCAAAAAGGTCTAAATCAGTCTCAACCAATGGATTCTTCCATCCCGAGCTCACCTGTTTATCACGGCATTGAGACATCGGCGTGTTATCATTAAGAAGGCGTTTCCATCAACACTGTTTGTTTTTTTTAAAGAGAGATTTGGTCCAGATACTGTTTGCCCATTTAAATCTGTGTAACCTTTGAAAATATATATATTCTTGAAAATGAGAGGTAACTCTAAGTGTATTTTACCTGGTTAAATATTTGATAAATACATTTCCAACTGAACACAGAACTAATATCCAGGGGTGGGCACGGCATATAATTCGCTGTCCTGCCTTGTTGTACATTGATGCTCTTGCTATTTATTTACTTTTATGGGTATAACGTGCTACTTCTTCTAATTGTTTGTGTTGCGGAAAGATCATTAAGCTCTCCTAACATTGGTATCCGCACGAGGAGCTGGCTGTCACCCAAGCCATATTAATTTTTTTGGGCGTCAGCTTTACTACAATGCAACCATTCTGCTGTATATTGTTCTGGTATTTTAGGCAGATGTTGTTTTATCTGGGATACCTGGCTCTAAACCGCAGACCTGCCAACATTTTGCTGTGTCTCTCACAGATGTGGAATCGGCACCTTTACTTTGTATAGTCGGTGGTCTCATATACCCCCCTCTTTGAACACAAGTACTTTGCCAATAAAATTATATTTCTGGGTCCAGAACCTTCAAATCTCTCTGATCCTTGGAAGTTGTTCCAAATACTTTTTGGCCTTTTGAAAGGAGCGATGGGCGAAGGCGTCAATTCGATGGCGAACATTTGAATGCGAAGATGGTGTATATTAAATGTATGCAAGTCCGCCAGCGGCCGCCATCATTCACGCACAGAGAGGGGAGAAGAGAGGGAGTCTTATTATACTAGAGTCCCAAGTGCTATACCTTCAAACAACGTGGAGAGACACTTGTGCATAAAAGGCGCACACCTGAGATATCGGTGATATATGCAAAGTATATTTAAATGACTCCTGTTAGCATGTATCCCAGGAATCTCAGGACTGCTCCTTTTTGTGCACAAGTGTCTCTCCACGTATCTTTTGAAGATGGGTTTGACGAGCTCTCTCTCTCCCCTCCCCCTCTCTCCCCTCCTCTCACCCCCTCTCTTCCCCCCTCTCTTTCCCCCCCACTCTCCCCCCTCTCTCTCCTTCTCTCTCTCTCCTTCTCTCTACCCCTCTCTCTCTACCCCCCTCTCTCTCTACCCCCCTCTCTCTCTACCCCCCTCTCTCTCTACCCCCCTCTCTCTCTACCCCCCTCTCTCTCTACCCCCTCTCTCTCTACCCCCTCTCTCTCTACCCCCCCTCTCTCTCTTCCCCCCCACTCTCTCTACCCCCCTCTCTCTCTCTACCCCCCTCTCTCTCTACCCCCCTCTCTCTCTACCCCCCTCTCTCTCTACCCCCCTCTCTCTCTACCCCCCCTCTTTCTCTACCCCCCCTCTCTCTCTACCCCCCCCTCTCTGTCTACCCCCCCCTCTCTCTCTACCCCCCCCTCTCTCTCTTCCCCCCCACTCTCTCTCTCGACTGATCCACTGATTGAGCCACCTTTGCTGAAGCAGGGATATCCTGAAAAGCTGTCCTGTTGGTTGCACTGGAGTTGACCACTCCTGCACTAGTAATCATCGCTAACTGAGGATGCAGCAAACACATGGTCCAGAACAGATGAGGACTGAGCGATAAAGCAGTTAGAATGAGCAAATTTAAGAGGCGAGACACACACACACACACACAACACAGTTGTGCATTAATATTTAAGCTAACCAGAAAACTATTGGATGATTGTACGGTGGTGTGGGCAACGAAAAACAAAACAGGCAAAAAATAAACTCGACTAAACAAAAAGAAAGTTTAGGATGTCCGTGTGCGTAACGGTTGTATGGAAAATAGGGTTTCTAATTAACGTGCTTCTCCAAAAGACTGAAAAACACACCCCGGGGTGCCAGGATATTGGTCAAAAATCCATAACGCTGAATTTCCAAACCTATGTCACATTTGTGAAAGTTCATCAAAACTCCTATTGATATCGTTGTCACCTGAATGGGAATTTGAGAGAGATTTGAATGTTTTGTCGTGTATATGTCCCTAAGGTTGTTTAAATTCGGATGGCATTAAGTTCTCTCTGGAGCTAAACGGCTAAACCTGTCGGCACTTCTTCAGCGAAACTTCTTCATCTAATATTTTATATATGTTTAAAACTCAGATTTGATAGTAGATCATTTAACTTTTTTTCCATAGACCTTCTTTTTATTTTGTGTGTCCTAAATATAAATGTGTCTGTATATTTATTTGTCTATGTACAAAAGCTCAGCCATTCATGTAAGCCATAAAACTATTAAAATAGCCGCATTTCCATATTTAGCATGTGTGTTGAGGCTGAGAGGTAATGCTAATAGCTGCTTAAGTGATGTTTTTGGCTTTCAAACTGCTTTTAAAATTTGTTCTCAAGGAGTGAAAAAAAAAGATTTGGCCAGCTGCCCGCGCTACTGTGCAAACTGTTAATAAAAGTTAGTGTGTATATGTCTGTATGTATATACACGTATATAAATTTTATTAGTTAAAGGAGCCTGTTAAAATATGCACGGCTGGCTAAGGTAGCATTCACATTTTGTCCAGATCAGAGGAATAGCTGGCTGGCCAGTAGCACTCAATTAGCTGCTGGAAGGAGCCGTGTTGCAAAATAAACAAATTAGAGAGAAAAAAAAGTGAATATTGCAGTCTGCTCGCACTCTCCCCTGAGAGGAAGGTGACAAAAAAAATCTGTTAGAATGGGTAGAAGTGTTAGATGTAAATATGTTTGTGACTGGAGCATGCCAGGGGTTGGGTTACCAGCAAACTCTCTACTGCTAAGTGACTTTAGGGCATGACGTGTGGTGGTGGTAGGGAAGGGTAGCAGCCGTGTGAATCTGGTAGGGAGGCATATCTCTGTATTTTTGTATGTATGTGCCCCCATTGTGCAAAGGATACCAAGATAGGAGAATACATCATCATCCTGTTGGCTATTTCCAAATCTCAAAGTGACACACGCGGGGCAAAGTCACCCTGATACATGGGCAGTGGGACTCGGAAGTAATTATTATTGGTGTTTATTTGTGAAGTGCAAACAGATCCCGCAGTGCGGTACAAAGTGGGTACAGAGAGATGTAAATGACAAACCGAGTTACATACCGAATATGCACAAAAAGATACAAAGTGTAATGAGGGCCCAGCCATGGCAACGCGTCGCCAGGAGCCACCGGAGACTAGGTAAGGGATATACAGAGGCCTCGCGCGCTCCCCATGCATTTCTTTTCAGTATTGTGGGGAAGAGCGTGGGGCCTCTGTAAGCGTCACCCAGTTTGCGCACCCCTGGTCTAGTGGATATCTCTTAGCATTAATTCAACTGCACAGATGACGTTGATACATAGAACCCCGTGTCTTGGCGATTATCTGCAGTGGTGGATTTACCAGGCAGCAATACGAGAGTGCAGAGTGATGGATTTCCCAGGCAGCAATACGAGAGTGCAGAGTGATGGATTTACCAGGCAGCAATATGAGAGTGCAGATTGATGGATTTACCAAGCAGCAAGACGAGAGTGCAGAGTGATGGATTTATCAGGCAGCAACACGAGAGTGCAGAGTGATGGATTTACCAGGCAGCAATACGAGATTGCAGAGTGATGGATTTACCAGGCAGCAATACGAGAGTGCAGAGTGATGGATTTATCAGGCAGCAATACGAGAGTGCAGAGTGATGGATTTACCAAGCAGCAAGACGAGAGTGCAGAGTGATGGATTTATCAGGCAGCAACACGAGAGTGCAGAGTGATGGATTTATCAGGCAGCAATGCGAGAGTGCAGAGTGATGGATTTACCAGGCAGCAATGCGAGAGTGAAGAGTGATGGATTTTAAAGTATTATCTTGCAACTTGCTTATTACCCTGGTGTTACTGGCGGTGATGTCACTGCATGGCACCGATTTTTATTTCAGCAGTACAAGGTATAAACTGGAACAATATGGAAAATAGCTGAAGCGCTCAAATGCAGGTATATCTCAAAATGATAAGCCAGACCACTGTACCAGGGTACTAACAATTAATATAGTACCTATTGTGTCGTATAATGGGTACTATCCTCCTGAAGACAGGTGGTGTGTGGTGCAACCCACTCACCATCAGTCTCATTGGCAGGTTCCCCTGAAAAATATGCAAATACTCACATCCTGGTAGGGCAGGCAGGCAGGCTGTGCAGCTACTCAATGCAATACAGGGAAAAGGGAGACCAAAAAGCGCACCAGCACAAACGGAGCAGGAAGAAACCAGGACAAAAAAATGATTAAAAGGGCACTTTAATGTGGCAAAAGACCCATCCAATGCATTTCGAACGTCGTTGAAAAAGAACGCTGCGACGTTCGAAATGCATTGGATGGGTCTTTTGCCACATTAAAGTGCCCTTTTAATAATTTTTTTGTCCTGGTTTCTTCCTGCTTCGTTTTTGCTGGTGCGCTTTTTGGTCTCCCTTTTCCCCATAAACTGGAACAAGTCTAGAACCAAGACCTAGGCTCTAAAGCAAGCAGTAAAGACCAGAGCATGTGTGTGAAGGTATCTGGCATGAAGAAGCCAACCTGATGTATCCGATATGTGTAAGGAGGTCTTACACATGCAAATCGTGCAAGTTCCACCTGCTGATGTCAGGCACAGACTGGCTGAGTCCCCAGCGGGGATCCCCGTTCCATTCCTTCTCCTCGCCTTTTTGCGGTGACCTGAGTGCTGCTGGGAGTCAGTTCTCTGTTTACCCATGGACCTGGCACAAGCGTGGGCAGCAAGCAAGCTTCACCCACACACACACCTCCTATTATACACAACATCTCTGGCGTGAGTGACAGCCGTGGTAGGCTCCCCCACATGTATGGCTGTGCCAGACCTTTTTTTTTTTTGTACACAGCAGGCGTGTAAGACTCCTCCTCGAACACTACCCCGATAGTCTTATTAGCACATAAAAACGGCAGCATCAGAGGCAGCAGTGCCAAGCCTCTTCCATAGCAGTGCCGTCCAAATACATACAGAACAGGTACAGCGTGATTAGCAGTGAGGCAACCTCTCCCGCTCCCCCCACACACTGGCTTCTATTCATGATACTGTGCAAATGGTGTTTCCATGCAAAAATGTGCATTTTCTCACGGAATCACATCTTGGCGTATACAGTTAAACGTTTCTCGGATGTCCAGACCGTGTGGAAACGGCGCTTGCGGTCGCGATTTGGTTCTGACTGTGCCAATGTGGTATGCAAACTTTGTATGTAAATGAAGAAATCTTGCATAATTACGTTTTCACATGCTACTTAATAAGCTGAAAGTGTCTATTATAGTAATCTCCCTTGCTCCTTTTCAACCACAACATTGATTAACCTATTCAACTGGTGGTGAAAATCAAACATTGCATATTACCGCATATTTAATGCATATTTTTACATATGACCTTTATTCGAACATCTCACTGTAAACATCTGTCTTTTTTTTGCTCTCGGCGAAATCCATAATCTCTCACCAAATAAACCACATACAAGTGCATACAGAAGAAATGTTATTGCATTGTAGCGATGTTTCGACCTCTAAAATTCCTAAAGAATACGGCAAAAATATCATTGTTACCGCAGCAAATTGCATTTGGTGTGGAGGTGAAACTCTGACTTTAATGGGTAGGCGCCACTGATCGTACCCAGATATCCATCGCTGCCAAACTAGAGTTATACAGAACAGTGCTGTCTTCCCATTCATCTGCACATACAGGCCGGGGTGGGAAGCCAGATCAGGCCAACTCTCCTATACTTGCCAAGTACAACAGGGGGAATTCACCCCTACCCCCTCCGCCCTATGCTTAACAGGGTCGCACACGCTCCACAATCAGAGGGCCCTGATGTAGACTTCTCTCCCGGGCCCAGGGAGTACTGTGGAGGGACTGTGCACACGGCCCAGCTATACCCAACATCCATTGGGAGATACAGAGCGGGCCATGCTGACATTCTCCTCTTAATCCAACATCCAATGTGTCCCAAGCATTTTGTGCCTCCTACACTGCTGTCTTGTCTCTCTCTTTCATTGCATGTTTTTCCAATAATGAGTATCTGCTTGCTCTTCTAGTTGCCTGTTAAATCCCTAGTGTGCCAGGGGGATGAGGAACACTTGCAATGAAATAGTTAATCTAGATCCGCTCTACTTTGGAAACACCTCTACTCTTCAAATCTCGCGTCTTGTAGTAACCTAAAAGCACAGGAATTCGAATCAGTCAATGCTGTTCGAAGCCAAAGTGAAACAGATTGTATTTTACTGTACAGTATCCCAAAGTCCACATAAAGTAAACAATATAAATACTGGCAAGCCACTATGTCACTTGATAAAGACCGCTAAGGTCGAAACGTTGCGTTTGGCTCAACAAATGAGTTTAGTTATCTCAAATCCGTTGTACCATGTGTTCCCTCTACTACTACATGCATTCGATTGACATCAGGCTATCGTACAATCACGGGAGCACCGGTAATTGTATCTATGGTTATACTTTATTTTTAGGTGTGCAGCATGTATCTTACATGTCTTATCTAAGAAGTCACAAGCGTAATGGGGCAAACACACACACATTATTCCTTTCTTCCGCTGACTTCTGCTCAGGACCAGTGTTTCAGATGAGACGGACTCACAAATGTTGTGCACTGATTTATGTTTCTTGTACTGTATTAGTTTTTGTTTTGACGAATGGCCTCGAACCTCATTTCATGGGCAACGGCTACAAAAGCCGAAACGCCAGTCATGATGGGGGAGTGATCTTAAGAAGGGCGTTGAGTACGTGAGCAACTTCTAAGGTAATATGGCGTTTCAGTGTAAATTGTGCGGTGGCTGCCTAAAGAGCATGGCAACATGCCAACGTGGCATGGCTGCCCGCCATCCTCATACCAGCGTGGATGACTGTATTGGCAGAGCTCCTGTGTATAGGCAGGTCAGATTTGCTCATGGAGAGAGAGAGAGGGTAACCCACAGAGCCAAGAGAAGACCCAGTGTGCTCTGTCCTGGAAAATTAAGAAACTTGGGCGAGTTAAAAACAGCATCACGGCAAACAGAACATTACAAAAGACAGAAGATTTATTTTTATAGCTTCTTTGACCACTTTCAGCAGCTTTACGCTGGGCTTGGAGTGTGTCTGCCTGCCCGTTTTTACAAGCTTCGAAGCTTATAAGTGTCTCTTTGTTATTGGTGTCACGGCAGCAACGCTCAGAAACGCAGAGCTGGGGGTTGTAAAGTACGTTTTCAGACGTGTGTTGCAGCCAAGATATGTCCTGCTACAACAATAATAATTGATAATTAACATTCTAAGTTTCTGCACTTTTTTTGGGGGGGGGTGGGGGGGGTAAATCAACAAGAAGCTGGTGAAATTATTAGGGTGGGGGGGTGAATAAATGCCTTTTCTTTATTTAATCTTCATTAGGTATGGTAGGGTAGATGTAACATAATGCATCTTTGCTAAGTACAGTAGTTTTCTTTACAAAAACGTTTGCGTGTGTGCGCACGCACGCACATGCATATGATATATAATGAGGACACTGAGATGGATGTAATGACGGAAAGGAGCCAAGAAGCAGGGAAACGAAGAATTAGGTGTTCAAGGGATTGAAGGTAAACAAGTGTCCAAGGGAGAAGTAAAATAAATATATATACATACAGGAGATCTTGCTAGATATGGGCAATTGATTACTTTTTTAGTTCTACATTGGTCCCTTGGGTTTTTTTTTTGTGTTTTTTAGATTATGGTGGAAAATAAGATGAATAAGTAAATATATATTAAAGTGAATGTATTAAAAAAAAGTTATATTTATAAAGTGCTAAAATATATGAATCAATTATTAATTAAATAAAATTCCACTGGGGCCTCTTGTATCACGTGTAAGAGGAAATAAAGCAGCAGCACAATAAAAGTATTACTCGTATAACCAAAAATCCATCTTTTCGTCCCCAGTGTTGTCATCCTCCGGGCTAAACGAAAAAAAATAAAATATTTTATATACTCACAGTGTATATTCACACGTTCAGTACAGTACGTGTTACTTGTATGTTACATATAGTGTGTGCGTGCGCAGTATATGTATATGTAACCCTCCTTGCCAGACTCTTAAGGAGTTTATATCTGATAGACTATTTACATGGCTGTGCTCGGCGTCTCATACCTTCGCAGGGTGCTGGATCCGTGCAGGCTGGGCTCAGTGTCTCATACCTTCGCAGGGTGCTGGGTCCGTGCAGGATGTGCTCAGTGTCTCATACCTTCGCAGGGTGCTGGGTCCGTGCATTCTGGGCTCAGTGTCTCATACCTTCGCAGGGTGCTGGGTCCGTGCAGGCTGGGCTCAGTGTCTCATACCTTCGCAGGGTGCTGGGTCCGTGCAGGCTGGGCTCAGTCTCACACCTTCGCAGGGTGCTGGGTCCGTGCAGGCTGGGCTCAGTGTCTCATACCTTCGCAGGGTTCTGGGTCCGTGCAGGCTGAGCTCAGTCTCATACCTTCGCAGGGTGCTGGGTCCGTGCAGGCTGGGCTCAGTGTCTCATACCTTCGCAGGGTGTTGGGTCCGTGCAGGCTGGGCTCAGTCTCATACCTTCGCAGGGTGCTGGGTCCGCACAGGCTGGGCTCAGTGTCTCATACCTTCGCAGTGTGCTGGGTCCGTGCAGGCTGGGCTCAGTCTCATACCTTCGCAGTGTGCTGGGTCTGTGCAGGCTGGGCTCAGTCTCATACCTTCGCAGGGTGCTGGGTCCGTGCAGATTGGGCTCAGTGTCTCATACCTTCGCAGGGTGCTGGGTCCGTGCAGGCTGGGCTCAGTCTCTCATACCTTCGCAGTGTGCTGGGTCCGTGCAGGCTGTGCTCAGTCTCATACCTTCGCAGGGTGCTGGGTCCGTGCAGGCTGGGCTCAGTCTCATACATTCGCAGTGTGCTGGGTCCGTGCAGGCTGGGCTCAGTCTCATACCTTCGCAGGGTGCTGGGTCCGTGCAGGCTGGGCTCACTGTCTCATACCTTCGCAGGGTGCTGGGTCCGTGCAGGCTGGGCTCAGTCTCATACCTTCGCAGGGTGCTGGGTCCGTGCAGGCTGGGCTCAGTGTCTCATACCTTCGCAGGGTGCTGGGTCCGTGCAGGCTGGGCTCAGTGTCTCATACCTTCGCAGGGTGCTGGGTCCGTGCAGGCTGGGCTCAGTCTCACACCTTCGCAGGGTGCTGGGTCCGTGCAGGCTGGGCTCAGTCTCATACCTTCGCAGGGTGCTGGGTCCGTGCAGGCTGGGCTCAGTCTCATACCTTCGCAGGGTGCTGGGTCCGTGCAGGCTGGGTCAGGGTCTCATACCTTCGCAGGGTGCTGGGTGGGTGCAGGCTGGGCTCAGTGTCTCATACCTTCGCAGTGTGCTGGGTCCGTGCAGGCTGGGCTCAGTCTCATACCTTCGCAGGGTGCTGGGTCTGTGCAGGCTGGGCTCAGTGTCTCATACCTTCGCAGGGTGCTGGGTCCGTGCAGGCTGTGCTCAGTGTCTCTAACCTTCGCAGGGTGCTGGGTCCGTGCAGGCTGGGCTCAGCGTCTCATACCTTCGCAGGGTGCTGGGTCCGTGCAGGCTGGGCTCAGTCTCATACCTTCGCAGGGTGCTGGGTCCGTGCAGGCTGGGTCAGGGTCTCATACCTTCGCAGGGTGCTGGGTCCGTGCCGGCTGGGCTCAGCGTCTCATACCTTCGCAGGGTGCTGGGTCCGTGCAGCCTGGGCTCAGTGTCTCACACCTTAGCAGGGTGCTGGGTCCGTGCAGGCTGGGCTCAGTGTCTCATACCTTCGCAGGGTGCTGGGTCCGTGCAGGCTGGGCTCAGCGTCTCATACCTTCGCAGGGTGCTGGGTCCGTGCAGGCTGGGCTCAGTGTCTCATACCTTCGCAGGGTGCTGGGTCCGTGCAGGTTGGGCTCAGTGTCTCATACCTTTGCAGGGTGCTGGGTGCGTGCAGGCTGGGCTCAGTGTCTCATACCTTCGCAGGGTGCTGGGTCCGTGCAAGCTGGGCTCAGTGTCTCATACCTTCGCAAGGTGCTGGGTCCGTGCAGGCTGGGCTCAGTCTCATACCTTCGCAGGGTGCTGGGTCCGTGCAGGCTGGGCTCAGTCTCATACCTTCGCAGGGTGCTGGGTCC